>NW_026526803.1:0-240783 GCF_024362965.1 Panthera pardus | reverse complement strand
GTCAGCCAAGAAGAGGATCAAAGTGGACAAGACCAGAGCCCGGTTCCACTCATGTAAGTGTTAGCTCCGAGGCAACACCATCACCTAATTACCCCTGCCTTTATACATTGAAGGAAAGAGCTGGAAGACAGGTGAAGGCCAAAAGACTTCTTGACCTGAGGTAAGAATGTACAGAGCTTGCAGAAGGGATCTCAGGTATAGCGTGATAAAATTTTGCGGGGTGATGGTGTGGTTTGTGTGGTTAAGAGCTGATGTCCCGGAAAGCATTCTTGAAGACTTCTTTGGTGCACAGAGGTGATTTTATTAAAGCAGTGGAATAGGACCTGTGGGCAGGAAGAGCTGCCTGCACTGGGCTTATGAAGTCTGGTTATACCCTAGGGGTTTGGGGAAGGTAAAGTCTAAAGGCAAGTTTCCAAGGAGACATTCATCAGCTAAAGACTCACAGATCAATGGAAGCCGAGCTTTTGTCAAACTAAGGTAATTTCTCCCTCTAGGAAAGCAATTAAGATAGGAAGATCTTGGAGAACAATTTTCCTCTGCCAGCTTCAAATAATGGTCAATTACTACAGATTACAAAAAAATTCAAATTTAATGTTTTGAATGTTTATTTCCTTTTTGGGAGAGAGACAGAGAGGAGGAGAGAATGAGTCTGGGAGGGACACAGAGAGAGAGAGCGACAGCATGCGAAGCAGTCTTCAGGCTCTGAGGTGTTAGCACAGAACCCGACATGGGGCTGGAACCCAGGAACCCTGAGATCATGAGCTGGGCCAAAGTCGGAAGTTTAACCCACTGAGCCACCAAAGGCACCCTAGGTAATCCTATTTGATCTGACATTTCCTTCTTGCCTTTATTCCCCCCCATCACTATGGAGAGGTGAGTGATACAGGCCCATCAGGAAATTGAGTAGTTTTCTGGAGATTAGACTGTTAACATTGCCTTTGTCTTGTAATTTCCTAAGATACTGATCAAGGTTGGGGCAGAAAGAGGGTGAGAGGATCCAAAGCAGGCTTCATGCCATGAGTTCAAAGCCAGATGCAGGGCTTCAATTCATGACCTTGAGATCATGACCTGACCCGAAATCAAGAGTCAGCTGCTTAACCCACTGAGCTACCCAGGCACCCCAACACTTGCTGATTTTCTGTCTTTATTGGTTCCCACCAGGCACATTGGGCTTGTCCATAACTCAGTGTAAACCCAGGGAATGGTGGAGAGCTCCCATTCTGCTACCATGCTACCTGAAAGCAACCATTTGCTGATTTACAAAAAGATCCATTGACCCCCTTTCACTTATCACTTGGTGCTTAAAAGGCGGCAGTTGGCATGGTAAGAGTTATGGAGCATGAGCCCGACTGAGAGTAAACCGCAAGTTAGCCGCCCCCTGCCACCCCATGGGGGATCTGAGGAATATCCCTTGGACACCCCTGCTACCCAAGAACAGGGGCTTAAGCCCTTGCCGTGCTAATGTCGGAAACAAAGGCACGGGAAAAATTAAATTCCTTATGCCTTTAGGCCTTTGACAACACCTTGAAACCAGCACAGTGACCTCCAAGAGCTCAGCTGCCTAGATAATGGCACTTTGATGGGGGCAAAAGAGAACTGTAGCCTAACATTACCCCAACATCCAGGACCTTGTAAGTCCACTTCCTTTCCCTCAGTTTCCCCGATGTACACGGGCAATCAACTTGGGACACGGGATCCAACTTACGGTCCCCGATCTACATCTAAAGGGTCTCATGACACGTTTCATTAAGGGTTAATAGTGTTTCCCAAGAGTTATGCCCTGAAGGTGCAGGAAACCTTGCTTCCAAAATTTCTTATTCTATCCCTGACCTCCTGCCAACCTGAAGGAATATAATGATGAGTTAGCTGTAGGACCCCAGCACAGCTCTTCCAGGCATTAAGAAAGCCACCTTTTTCACCAAAGACGTCTTCCAGAATTCTGTGTTGGTCATCAGCTGTGGACCAGTCCACCATCATCCCCAAATATCAGCATTTTGGTGTCCGAATGTGGGGCTTCGAATCTTCTCACCTTGACTCTGTGCTTCAGTGTCAATTTGGTATGTTTTCTCTTTCATTTACTCTCATTTCAGAGGATTTTTGAGAAGTAGGGTCTTATGGGAACACTTTTGCGGGGATTGCTCTGGCTGCAATCCTCTAGGCTGCGGCGACTCTACGGGGAGGAGAAAGCCTGCCTTTTGGTTGGAAGTTAGGACCTTGGCCAGAATGGCAGTGAGATGCAGAAACTTGACGCCCTCTCTTTATTCCTTTCCGTGTCTAAAGTTGTCTGTCTTGGGCAGGGGACAGCCACTTAAGTGACTACCATGTCTGCCAATCTTAAGACTCCCGTGTGTGAGGATTCCTCCTCATTGATCTAATGTGACCCCCTCCATATCTCTGGGGTAGCCTCTTCTGCATGCCAGATCTCCACTGAGAGCTGACCGAAACCAGCACCTGACTGAATTCAAACCCAACAGGGCGCCATTTCCTAGGGAGGTTCGCTGTGAAGACTACGCGGGTCAGAATGTCACTTATATCATGATGGATTTCTCTCTTTTCTGTTTTCCCTCAATGTCCTCTATTAACTACTACTTAAAATTGGGTCATTTCCCCTTGTCAAACTCTTCTAGTATTTCCATGGGTTGAAAATGGCAGTTCCTTCTCTGCCTTCTCAGCAAAGGAGACGCGGGTCTGTAAGTCAGGCACCCATCTGTTGTCTAGAATGCAATGGGGAAGCCGGTGGGGGTGGGGAGGCTAGCATCCCTCCTTCAGGAGCCCTTCGCCACCTGGTTGGCAGTCATAGTGATTTTGTTCAAGGGATGTCTCGGGTCGCTTTGACACTTCGGGAACCCCTGACATATTCTGTGTGGGGGATGCTACTGGGGAGTCGGGATGGATTCTAAGGGTAATGGACCTTCTCTCTCCCCTTTTCTCTCGAGGTGGAACATGGGAGTTCCTCTTTGGTCCGCAAGGATTCTCCCTTAGGATGCCTTTTGAACCCACTGGAAACAGTTGGGTTTGCAAAATGTGGAAAGGACTGATCCTGTAACACGGCATGGCTTTACTAAACAGGGCAAGTGGACGGCTGTTGCCCTAGGTCCAGCCCTTGGTGGCTAATGGGACACAGGGGCTTCTTGCAGAATGTGTTTGGTCAGTAGCTAAGCAAGTGAGCTCCCCCTTGATATGTTGGATGAAATTTGTCTAAATAGGCCTCCTCCTGAGAGAACTCAGAACTCAGTCACTGAAGGTAAGAGAGGCAATCCTTGAAAGGGTAACACGGACGCTTCCTCTCTGCATGATAGATCTGAGGGCCTCTCCCTCATTCCTTTCGTGAGTTAGGGGCTATAACTGGAGACAACTGTGCTCAGGTTACCTCAAGATGGAGACTTTTAAGGAAATTTCCCAGGCAGCTGCTGAAAATCCACTTATTTCGGGGAAATTCCCTGTCTTTTCCGGCCTGACTTGAACTGCCTTATTCCACTTTGGTGGAACAAAAGACATGGTGTCAGCTCTTCTGTCCCAGCTGACAAGATTAGACCCGGGAAATTTTCCTTCTCTGCCTTCTGCTGGCACCCCAAATCTTCTGCCTTCCCATCCCCTTCCTCCTGTTTCTGCACCAGCTTGTGTGGGGCCTATAGAACTGGTTCCCTTACCACCCTCAGTGCCTTAGGCACCATCGGCCCCTCTTCCCACGCTAAATATCAAGGGAAAAAGAGCATTCCCTTGCACCACGCACTTCAGGTTCTTGGAGCCCACTGACATCTCTGGTAAAAACTGAACGGTGGAACAAATGAGTGTAGGTCTTTTCTGTGGGTGTAGGTGAACCAATTCCGTGTTTCAGCTAAATGAAGTTTGCTGGTTTCATTAAGATAGACTTGTCTTTAGAGTCATCAGCATTCAGTGTGAAAATTTATTCTATCAATCTTTATGAAAGGTCAAATATGCTCAATGGATCTCGATTGCAATTTGTCACCAAATGAGGACTTGAAATAATGGTTAATTTCAACTGTCTTAAATGGTTAATTACTTGGGTAATTCTGAAGATAACTTTCAAAGTCTTTGGAAACCTGAGACTTTAGACTTGTGCTTTTAAGTTTACACGGTGAATGACAAGACGTTCATGGGACATCTATGTCCTTTCCAAAGAGATTGCAGGGGAAATCTTTCATTATTGGACATAGAAGTGGTCTTTTAACTTCTTTCTTTTCTACTTTTTATGTTTATCCTTTTTGAAGAGAGAAAAGACAGAGAAACAGAGTGTGAGTGGGGGAGGTGCAGAGTGAGAAGGAGACATAAAACCGAAGCAGCCTCCAGGCTCTGAGCAGTCAACACAGAGCCCGACGTAGGGCTTGAACCCATGAACGGCTAGATCGTGACCCGAGCCGCAGTCGGACACTTAACGACTGAGTCACCCAGTCGCCTCTGTGCTTTTAATGCACAGGAACTTATGCAGAGGAACTCCTTAATGCATAGGAACTAAGGCTATTTGGACCTATTTGAAAACATGCTTTGTGCTTAACTGACTCATGAATTAGCCATCTAAAGAATTCTGGTGCAAAGAGGTCTCAACTGCTTATTAAGTTTTCATTGGAGACTACGGTTCTAAAAGTTAAAATTCTGCTAAGTGTTCTTAAGACTGATGGAAATAAGGAAAGCAGTTTTGTTGGAAAATAGGAGGTTGTAAGAAAGATACAAAGAATGGCAATACATTTTTTGTTGAGGGTAAAAGAAAGAAAATTGGGTTAAATGGGTTGTTTGGAAAGAAATGACTTGGGACAAAACCTGAAGGCAAAGGAAAGTTGTACCAGGTTCATGAAGGGAAATCTTTGGAAAGGAATTTTATGGGTGGTAAAGCTGGACTAAGTTTGCCGTCTACGGATTTTACTACACTGATATAAGTTTAAAATCCTGTTTTCTTATGTTTTGGAAAGACAAAGTTTTCTTGGATTGTTGATCTGCTCTTCATAAGAAAATGTAAACAAAGTTTTGTTTTGTTTTTTTCTTTGTCTTTTGTATGCCAGGAAAACCAAAGCTTTGGATATGTTCTTTGTCAAGTCTGATGACTTAAACTGAAAACTTCTCAATGGTAAAGGAGTTAGGTTTTGCTAACAACTATAAAATGTTCCCTATTTGCCTTTGGAATCTCGTCTTGCCATCTCGGTTAAATATCAACTTAAATTTTATTTTTTATCATTTATTTTTGAAATTCAGAGAGATAGAACATGAGCAGGGGAAGGGCAGATAGGGAGGCACAGAATCTGAACCAGGCTCCAGGCTCCAAGCTGTCAGCACAGAGTGTGACGTGGGCCTGGAATTCACAAACCACGAGATTATGACCCGAGCTGCAGTCAGACGTCTAACCAACAGAGCCACCCCAGTGCCCCAATAATTTAAAGTTTCACATTGGAAATGATCTGTAATTCTATCTAGGATGTGCTCTATCACTTCCTAAGGCTTGAACGAACTTTCCCAAGAATTCAATTGTAAATGAAGTCTTTTTGACCAATTAGGACTTTTTATGTGGCATGTATGCTAAGTTGCTTGGAGAAGCGTTGTCAATGGTAAACCTTAGGTTCTCTTGCTTGGGTTAATGCTGTAACTGCTCAAAGACAGGCAATGCTCAAGTTTTAATTGGTTCTGCTCTAAGGTCTTCACTTGATATTCTTTGTATCACGGTGTTATATGCCACAGAAAGAACCGAATGCCCTTGTCAGTTGCGTCATCCTGAAGTCTCATCAGATCTCTAACACTATTTCTGAGACTTTAACACTTGGTATTGTTCTTCTCTCACAAAACCTTTTTGGTCTTGTAGGAAACTCACAAAAAAACCACTTTTAGGAGAAATACAAGAATTTGAAAACTTTCTGGCCTGGATAGGCTATAAAAATTCAGTCTGGAGATACCTTAGAAGGGATTCCAGCAAAATACACTTTCAAAGATCCTTAGGATCAATGACTCTTCTTGCAGAGTTTATGGAAATAAATGAGGCCAAGTTTTTCAAGTGGTGTTTTGCAAATGAATTAGTCTGGATGGCTACTTTTGGGCAATGAGGGTTTTTAGAGAGAAAATCTACATTTCAGCAATGCACATTTACAGATGTTAAATCCTAGGTGTCTTTAATTGTTTGCCTAAACTACACGTGAAGTAACCTTGAGAGATCCTGTCACAGTACCACAGGTATGGACAACCTTGTTGTTCTGTGGGCATAGTAATAAGACCCACCCTGGGTATAATCTTTAAACAGCTTGAAAATGGGATGGGTTTCCCCAACAACTGTATGCAAAGTCTTTTCTCACTGTATACCTATCAAGGGACAGTGCTCTAGTATTCACTTGTAGCTGAGTTAATTTGTAAATCTCTAAGTATGCAAACGATGTCCTCCCTACACCTGATCTGACAGTTACTCGAAACTCACCCCATATAAACCCCCAAGACCTGGTTTATTCACAGGATGGAATCTCATGCAACAGGGGATTTAACTCTGAAATAAAAAGCCCTTAATGCATCATATTATGTCTTCCAACTGCAATCATTTAGAGGGGCAATCTTCATGGGCTCCCGTATCGAAACAAAACCTCTACCCACTTTACAGGAAGTCAGTGGGCAAACGAGTGTGCCTTATTATTCCGAGGAACCTGTACGAGACCTCAAACCTCTCTTAGGATGGTCCCACCTTTCTTTTTCACTTTCCTTTCTCAATTCATACTAACATTTCCTTCTTACAGATGGGCCATTCGAAGGATCACTGCAGACATTTGAGTTCCCAACTGGAAAGACCAATCGGATTCCTGCTGCCTGTTCCCACTTCCATCTGAGGATGCTTCAAACCTCACATCTAAAAACCTCACTGGCAGCACTGGTAGACACGGGGTTTGGAATCTGATCTGACAAAATATTGTGTATACATTCTAGATTACCACCGAGAGAATTCTGGACTTCTGACTGACATGAATACTTCAATTGATTTAAACAATGCCTCTCTTCCCTTTAGTGACTGGCTACACTCCTGGACTTGAGCATGTTTGTCAACTACCAAAGGACTTTGGGCTTCTCTCTTGTTTTTCTAACTAGGCTTTGCAGGGTTCTCCCATGCCTATCTGCCTGGTGCCGACTCCATCACTACAATTACTTGCCAAACGATGAGACTTTCTACTCAAGAAAGCCCACTTTGAATTCAGCTGCCCCTGCCTTTTGTAACTCTTTTACATGTTGCTTAAGAAACCAATAAGGATCCATATAGGTTAGGACGACTTACGCCTCTACCCAGTACAACGAAGCTACAGAAGATGAAACCTTCTACCTTCATCAATCTTCAAGGTTTCAGGGTTGACGTTATTCAGTGAGGATATGATGAGGGAGCATAAGGCAGACTGAGGGATAAAGCACAAGCTAGCCCCTCTTCCCACCCCGGGGGGGGGGGATATTATTGTTTTTCTGTGGACACTCTTGACAACCCAAGTAGAGGGAAAAGGGGCTTAAGCACTTGCCATGGTAATGTGTGATACAGCAAATGCAAATGAAATTCCCTTACTGCCTATAGCCCACTGACAAGTCCCTGAAACGGACAGAGTGAGCTCCTTCTAGAAGCTCGGCTGCTCAATGATGGTGATGACACTTTGCTAGGGTCAAAAGACAACCTTAGCGTAACATTATCCCAACAACGAGGGCCCTGCAGGTCAACTTCTATTAATTCAAATGGCCCAAGATATAAGCTGGCAGTCTTACTCCAAGCTTAAGCACCCCCGATATACATTCAATGCATCTCATGACTTGGGTTTCATTAAAGTGGCATTTCCCTAGCCACACTTAGCCCCTCAAGGTGCTGAAAACTTGCTTCCAACACTGCTTAGAGACTTACCCTATCCCTGATGCCCTGCCATCCTGATGGTGTGTGATAATGAGTTACCCTTCAGGACCCCAGTGCAGTTCTTCCTGCATGTGGGTTCTGTCCCCATCATTTAATAAAATCACCTTCTTTTTATGAAAGTTGTCTTAAGGAAATCTTTCTTTGTCTTGGGCTATGGACCACCCCAACCATCACCGCCACTCTTCATCAGTTTGACAACAGAACACCAACCATTGGTGGCTACAGATGCCTTCACCATGCAGAGCAGACTCTTCATCCATTGGCAATATTCTTCAGGATGTGCCACATGCCGGACACCGCCCACTAAAGCACTGCTACAGCAGAGCCACTCTCCAAATACCTGAGGGTTAACCACAAGCCAAAAGCTGGTAACTAGGTGTCACTACTGGCTTCAAAGGACAGGGCAACAAAAGCCAATGCCAGAAAATTTCCACCCCTGTCTGAAGAAACAGTGCAGGAAGTCTCCCTTGGTACTAGCCCATACATGGTTCTTACTCCTGAGGCAACCATTCTGTCAGGATACTGTGCTCGTTCGTTGCTTCGTTGCTCTATCGCATTCTCTCGTGTTAAGAAAGAACTTTGGTCTTCTCTGTATCCTCCATCCTGTTGCTCTTTTCCAAAAAAGTTCTCCCTGGTGTCCACTCAGGACAGTGTCTCAGAACCATTTTTTCCACTTTTAACTGGAGTGTCAGGCTATATTCTTGTCACTGCGGGGTCCCTTCGGCCACAGGATCCCTCAACAATTGACTTTCTGTACTCTGTGGACAAAGTTAAGCCCAGGGCATTTCAAATTGCCCAGGAGGAATGCCTATGTGGAGTCAGCGTCACCGATATTGGGAGGGAGCTATCCTCTCTTCTGGGATAAGAAGCATGTGGAGGTAGATATTTCCGTCTCAGCTTGATTCCATAATGTGGTGAACTGAAACACTTTTGCTCTGTTTCTAACCATTCTGATTATCCTGACCATAGGGATAACCCTGTATTGGGTCTCAGGCAAGGACAATGAGGCTGTCCCCCACATAGTGTGTGCTGGCCACTCCTAACCAGCTCTGAATCTGGTCTGTGCTAAACAAGAGCAGTTTCTGAGATCCCAAAGGAAGGATTGCCTTCCTGAGAGTACATGGTGTTTGGTTGGCTGGTATAAGAAATAATGGCTAGCCAACTTGTTTCCCTCCCTGGCCATTAAAGATTTCATTCTGAAGAGCAGTTGGTTCACCATGGGCAGGATTCTCGAGGACCTGCTTAGCACAGAAAGAGACCTTTCAAGAATTACAGCACCCCAGCCCTGTTCTAAACATTTGAACTTTCGCCTGCAACACAAGCCTGTTACCTTGGAATCACTGTCTTCTCTATCCACTGACAGGATGGCAAGGGAAAACAGTGAACTCCAGAAGCTTTCCCTCACTTTCTGAAGTAAGAACTCGGGCATCTTGCTTTTGGGTTCCCACTGTAGACGACAGAAGCTTTCCTTTGCCCCACTCTTTTGTGTTTCTTATCTATCTGTATCTTATTCCTGGGACGATCATCTTTCCAGGGAGTTGTCCTAGTCATTTTACCTCATTTTCTGGACCACATTCTTCCTTGGGGAACACCACCAGATAGCTAAAGCAGAGTTAATACTTTTCTTACTCAATGTGTTCTAAAGAATAGAAATGAAAGGAAAACTTCCAGACTCATTCTACGAAGACAGCTTTACCTTGACTCCGAAACCAGAGACCAAGAAAAAAAAGACTACAGAACAATATGCCTGATGAATAAGGATGCAAAAATTCTCAAGAAGACACTGGCAAATCAAACACACAGCATATGAAAATATTCACCATGGTCAAATGGGATTCCTTCCTGGGCTATAGGGCTGGTTCAATATTTGCAAATCAATCAATATGATATATCACATTACTAAAAGAACAAGAACCACATGATTCTGTCAATACAGGCAGAAAAAGCATTTGACAAAACACAGCAAACTTTCTTAATAAACACTTTCACGAAAGTTGGAATAGAAGGAACATACATAAGTACACATGATAAAAGCCATTGATGATAAAAGCCCATAGCTACTAGTATCATCCTCCTGGGGAAAAAAATGAAAGTTTTCCTCCTCTGAGATCAGGAACATGACAAAGATGTCCACTCTCACCACTGTTGTTGAACGTAGTTTTGGAATTCCCGAAACCAGAATTCATACAACAAAATGAAATAAATGGCATCAAAATGGCAAAGATGAAGTCGAACTTTCACTCTTCAGAGACCACATGATACTCTACATGGAAAACCTCACAGACCGCACCAAATTCTCCTAGAACTGAAACATGAATTCAGCAAAGTCGCAGGGTACAAAATCAATGTACAGAAACCCGTTGCATTTTCATACACGAATAATGAAAAACAGGGAGATATCAAGAAATTGATCACATTCACAATTGCGCCAGCACCATAAAATACGTATAATCTAAATAACAAAGACACCTATCCAAAGATATAAAAAAATTATGCTGAAAACTATAGAATGGTTATGAAGGAAATTGAAGAAGACACAAAGAAATGGGAAAATCTTCCATGTTCGTGGATTAGAAGAATAATTATTGTTAAAATGTCAATACTACCCAAAGCAATCGGCATATTCACTGCAATCCACATCAACATTGTGTCAGCATTATTTTAAAGCTAGAACAAACAATCCTAACATTTATGTGGAATCACAAAAGACCCCGAATATCCAAAGTATTATTGAAGTCTAAAACCAAAACACGATGCATCACAATCTCAGAATTTAGCTTCTGCTACAAACCTGTAATTAAGACAGTACGGTATGGGCACACAGACACACAGGCCAATGGAATAAAATATAGAACCCAGAATCAGACCCAAATATATATGGCTCACTAATCTTCCACAAAGCAGGAAACAGTATCCAATGGGAAAAAAAAAAAAGATTCTTTAACAAATGTTGTTGGGAGAACTGGTAACAACATGTAGAAAAAAAGAAGCTAGACCAATTCCTTAGAGATATCTCAAAATAAACTTAAAAAGGATAAAGACCTGAATGTGAGTCAGGAATCTGTAAAAACTCTAGAAGAGAAAAGACAGACCCTCTCTTACCTCATCTGCGGCAATTTCTTACATGACACATCTCCAAAGGTAAGAGAATTAAAAGCAAAAATGAACTATACGGACCTCATAAAGATAAAAACCTTCTGCACTCCAAAGAAAACAATAAACACAAAAAAGGCAACAGATGAAATGGGTGTATTTGCAAATGACTTATCAGACAAGGGCTACTATCCAAAAACCTATAAAGAACTCACCAAACTCCACATCTGAAAACAATCCAGTCATGAATTGGGCAGAAGATATGAATAGGCACTCTTCTAAAGAAGACCTACAGATCGCCAAGAGACACCTGACAAGAGGCTCCTCATCTTGCTCTCAACACCACTACTCTTCACGGAAATACAAATCAAAACCACACTGAGATTGCACTTCACATCAGACTGGGGGAAATGAAAAAATCAGGATACTATAGATGCTGAAGAGGATGGGGAGAAACAAGAAACCTTTTGCATTGTTGGTGGGAAAGAAAACTGGTGAAGGTTCTCTGGAAAACTGTGGAGATTCCTCACAAAATTAAAAATAAATGTACCCTATGACTCAGCAAAAGCACTGCTAGAATACAGGGGACTCAGGAGTGCTGGTGCATAAGGGACTGGCACACCAATGTTTATAGCAGCATTTTCAACAGTAGACAAATGATGGAAAGAATCTAAATAGCCTTCAACTGATGAATGGATGAAGAAATGGTCGTTTCCAAACATAATTGACTAATACGTGGCAATAAAAATGAGATTTGTAGCAAAGTGGATGGAACTGGATGGTGTTCTGCCAAGTGAAATAAGACAGAGAAAGACAGATACAATATGTTTTCATTCGTATTTGGATGCTGAGAAACTTAGACCAGGGGAGAGGGGAAAGGGGGAAAAAATTTACAGAGAGGGAAGGAGTCTTACCGTAAGCGAGTCTTAAATACTGAGAAAAAGCTGAGGCTTGATGGGGGGTGGGGGAGAGGGGAAAGCGGGTGATGGTCATTGAGGAGAGGATGTGTGGGGATGAGTACTGGGTGTTGAATGGAAACCAATTTGACAATCAATTATATTGAATACAAGAAAAAGGAAAAGATGCTCAAAGTCACTCTTCATCAGAGGACTACAATTAAAATCCACACTGAGATGACCCCTCACACGGGTCGGAGTGTGCCATGTGTGGGCAGTCAGCACTGCTGCTTTGCTTGGGACACAGTGTGTCTTCCAAAAGCGACAAGGGGGGGGGGGGGAACTCGCTCTTTGGGAAACATGGACAATCAGGAACAATGAGGCTCCACCGTAGCCCAGGGTGTCCCGAACCTGGCCCATCAGTAACATCGGGGCTGGTACATGCTCTGGAGCCGCTCTCGGTGGCCAAGGAAGGGGGTGAGGAATAGGCTTGGAAAGAGCACATATGTGGGTTATGATTGCATGGAAACCCGCCCATGCATCTTTTGGGGGGGGTGTTTGGCCTCTTGCCTAGTTTTTTAGACAGTTTTAACAAACGTGAGAGGAAGCTCCAGAGATGTCACACACATTCCTGCCCTCACTGCTGCAAAGTCTCTCCCAGGAGCAGGTATTCGTACAGCCCTCTGAGGCGAGGCCTTTGTTAAAACCCCAAAACTTTGCTGACGTGTGTCCACGCCCAAGGAGCACAGCTGAGATCGGGTTCTCTTCTGACGTTGTACCAGAGTGCGTCCGGGCGGGTGTTTGTTGATGAGTCTCCATCGTTGCAACTTACCACTGGATGGTCTTCCTGCCCTGAGGCAGCTGATTCTGTGTCTGCTGGCCCCACAGCCCATTTGCCAGGCAGAGAGGTAGGCGGGAGGAGAGTGGGCTCCTGAAGGCAGTAGGAAGGCTCGCGAAGGCTCCTGAAGGCTGTAGAAGGCAAGAGAAGTGCTCCCTGAACGTCGCTCTTCTCGCTTGCTAGATAACTTCCAACTACGAGGATGTCACCTTGGGGCTCCTGCTTCTCAGAAGGCGTCCCCATCGAGGCAGGTGAGTTCTGCGGAACACCTCGACACAAGGACTCCCGCAGGCGTCACAATGCCAGCCATGAGAAGCCGGGTGGCTCAGGGCCCCCTGGTTCTACTCATGCTGGGACAGCATTTGGCCACCCTCGGGAGAAAGTACAGACTGTCCATGTGGATGCCCACAGGCTCCCATCAGTCGTGGTGGCCGCTTTCTGGCGGCGGGTTCGGTGTGTGGGGCGCTCGGGGGACCGTAAGGGCCCTTCTCACTGCAAGAGGCTGCTTCTGGGAGGTTCTCCCGGTGCCTGCCTCAGCCGCTACTGTGGTGTGAGAAGTGTGCCGCCTGCCCACGCCGAGGCTGTCGCAGACCGTCCCGCCTTGTCTGTTACTTGGCCCCGCACAGGCTGCACATGTCCTGTCCCCCGAGGCGGCTTTCACGAAAAAAAGTCGACTTAGGCCCTCCAGTCCTGTGGGCCAGGCCCTAGAGAGTTTGGTGAGCTGGGGAAACCCTACAGAAATTGGGAAGTTGAGGAGAAGGGGAGAGTGCCCTTTTCCCCCTGGGTCAGTGTTTCTCAAACTCGGTGGTGTCGGGACATTTGGACATCAGGGGATTATTGAGGGCCCCAGAGAGCCTTCGAGTGTGGGGGTTGTGTCTCTTGATCTCTACTGTGGTGAGGTTAAACCGAGAATTGAAGCGGGCGCCTGGGTGCCTCTCTGTGTTAAGGGTCCTACTCTGGCTCAGGTGATGATCTCACAGTTGATGGTTTAGAGCCCCATGTCGGGCTCTGTACTGCCAGCTGCCAACCTGGACTTGTCTCAGATTCTCTGTGGCCCTCTCCCTCTGCCCCTCCCCTTCACGTGCCCTGCGTCTCTCTCTCAAAAACAAACATTAAGGAAACGAAACCAAATCCGAGCATCTCAGATGTGATGAATTCACTTAAAGACAATAAATTAGTACTTATTAACGTACTCATACCTTTCATGGAAAAAATCCGTACATTTTCAGAACAACACTGTGTAGAAGCGTGGCATTTGCTTAGTGCAAGATCTTTATTCTTCCAGCTGCTTCTGCATTCAGTGTCTTGTGGCCAATGATGTTTAGGAAGGTGATGTGGACTCCCCCAGATGAACAGCTGGAGGCGAGTAGGGTGTGGCGGTAGCTCCTCTGGCGTCTGGATGCTCTTTCCTGACTCCGCACTCAGATGGGTGGGGCTTCCTTGCTTCTCTTGGGGGTTAGCTGCCCGCACAGAGCGGCCTAGTTGTGTGGCACGCGGTGGACGTTTGGAACATCCTAGGCCACTACTTTCAGCTGATCTTCCATATTTTTCACTCAGCGAACACATTCTTGGAACCACCACCTGGATGTGAAGAACTGGAACCTTACCGTGCTTCCTACCTCCTGCTGACTCCCACCGAACGTCCCCCAAAGGTAACCACGGTCTTGACTTTCACCGGCAATTGCTTTGGCTTGTTCTTCGCTTCATGTTGAGCTAACCCTTGAGCGCTGTGTGTGCGCAATGCACCTGCTTTCCTTGTGTGGCTCTGCTCGTCCTCCCTTGCTGTCAAAGGCCTAGTGAGTGAGCACGGAACGGTTTATTCTTTCTCCGGTGGGTGTTCCGGTTTGTGCAGAGGCTGCCTGCAGCTCCACATGCATCGTATTGGGTTGCCTTGGAAGAGCAGGTCATGAATGGTGGCACGTGTGTCTTTTCCCCACGAGCAACAGAGTGAGGGAGCTCCCCGGTGGCTCATCCCTGGTATTGCCTTTTCTCTTGTGTTTGCTCTTTGCTGGGGCTCAGGTGTTGGGAGGTGTGGAGTATTCATGCTGCTCCTGTGGGACCCAGGAAGCAAGTGCTTCTAAGCCACTTGCATATTTCTTTTGTCAAATATTTGCCTTTTGCAAGCCACTTTGTGATAGTTTTGTGTGTTTTGTGTTTTGTCAAAAGAGGTCTTTCTATGAGTGTGGAATATATCTGTGAATGGCAGAATTTTTCATATTCTTGTGTATGTCTGCCTTTCATTCTCCCAGTGTTGCCTTTTGTAAGTTTCTTTTGTTTCTTTCCAGTAGTGTGACCATTTTCACCCTTCTTGCCTTGAACCGGCTAGGGCCTCCAGTACAGTGTTGAAAGGAAGTGGTGAGAGTAGGTGTCCTTGTCTCCTTCCAGATAGTAGAGAGAAGGTTTTCATTATTTTTGTATATATTTTCTAAAGTTTGTTTATTTATTTATTTAGAGCACATGCATGGGAAGGAGACTGAGGGGGGGAAAGAGAGGATTCCCAAGAAGAGTCCACACTCTCACCTGAGAGTCTGATGCAGGGCTCAAACCCATGAACCGTGAGATCATGGCCTGAGCTGAATCAAGAGCTGGAAGCTTCACCAACTATAGGCCACTCAGGAACCCAAAGAGTTCAGTATTTTACCACTACATATGACACCAGTGGCGTTACTGGTAGAGTGGTCTATCAAAATTTGAAAATTCTCTATTTTTAATTTTCTAAGATTTAAAAATCATCAATGAAATAATGACTAGATTTTCTGAGAAGTGTTTTGTGCATCTTTTGCAAAAAGAGATTTTCTTTTTAATGTTTTGGCTTAACGTAAAACAACTCTTGACCTTCTAGAATAAGCAGAACCTGTTGTCTCTTTTCATTGGATTCCATTTGTAACTATTGTGCTTCGGATTCTTGCATCTGTATTCGAGAGTAGTGGGTGTTCACTTGCACCCAATTTTGCTGTCTTTCCTGGGGTTTGAGGTTAAGGTCCTGCTGGCCTCCTAAAATGACGTAGGTAGGAGCACTCCTTGTGCTTTCCCAGAAGAATTTTTTTGTATGTTCTTTATTTTTGGGAAAAAGTGATAGGCAAACCTGCTGGCGTTAGGTTTTCCTTGAGAGAAGGGATTTCATGGCAGATTGCTTTTTTAAGTGGAAACAAGATTTTTCCGATTTTCCATATCTTCTATTTTCTAGATAAGGCATTTTGTTTTCGAAGAATTTGCTCAGACTTCCCAAACTTACCAAGAAAAAAGTGCAAACTGGTTTATAATATCCTTCTTATCTGCAGCATATGTTTTGATATTTACTTTAGTAATCCTTGATAGAGGTAAACCGTGCTTTGTCCCTTTCTCAGACAACCAACTTTGGCTTTTTTGATTTCTGACATCTACTCTTTGTTTTCTGTTGCATGGATTTCTGCCTTTTATTGTTCCATCTATGTGGTGATTTCCGTCCTTTCCTGTAGTTCTAGAAAGAAATCCTTCATTTGATGTTTAGCCTTTGTTCTTTTCCAGTATGTGTATTGTATTTGCTTATTGGTGTGTTGATTCATTTTAGAATGAGAGCATGAGCAGGGCAGAGGGGCAGAGGGGGAGAGAGAGAGAGAGACAGAGAGACAGAGAGAGAATCTCAAGCAGGCTCCTCACTCAGTGAGGAACCTTGCTCGGGGCTCGATCTTGTGGCCATGGGATCAGGCCCTGAGCCAAAATCAATAGTTGGTTGCCGAGGGACTGAGCTATCCCTATGAGTCTCCCTTTAAGCACACTTTTACTGATCTCACAAGTTTTGATAAGCCAAATGTTTATCTTTTATGTGAAACTATTTTCTAACTTTCATTGTGGCATTTTTTTTTCTTAATTCATCACAATGTTTAGTAGCATAACACCTTGATATTTTGGGATACTTTCTCGTTCTCTCTGTGCGGATTTCTAGCTTAATTCCATGAAGTTATCTGTCTCAGTGTTTTGGTGTGGTTATAACAAAATACCATAGACTGGCTGCCTAATAAGCAGAAGAAGCTTCTTTCTTATAGTTGAGGAGACTGGGAAGTTCTCAAGGTCAAGGCGTCTGCAGATTCAGAGTCAGGTGAGAGTCAGCTTCCTGGTTCATCAACAGCTTGCTTCTCCATGTCCTCCTGTGGTGGCAAGGGTGACAGTGCTCTCTCAGCCGCCCATGACTGGTCATCACCGGAAGTCTCCCTGTCTTCATACCATCACTTTGGAAGTGATGAATTTTGGGGGAAATTGAACTCTTCATTGAATGCAAGCCCTAAATATGCCCTGCAGTATTTCAGTCCTTTGAGATGAGATGACTTTCCTAGTGTCCTAGCATATATGAGTTTTCATGAACTGTTCTTTGGTCACGTGAAAAAAATATTTATCGGTAAGATATGCAGTATTTCTATATTTATAGGTTAGATGAAGTTTGTTAATGACAGAATTCAGATTTTAGTAACAACTTTAAATCAAGTAAGTAATAGACGAGAATGAGTTTAATACTACTAACATATCACAGTGTTTAGCTACTGTGAGAAAAAACTAATGAAAGATTTTGCATTCTCTTTTATGTTTTCTTTAAAATGTGGTGTGCATTTTATACTTTCTATACATCGCAGTTTGGAGGAGCCTCCTTTCAAGTACTTATAATAAAGTACGTGACTGCATTTTGGACAGCCCCGTCCCACTCCCTTGATTTTCCTGTTGTCAGTTCTGTCCGATACTGAGAAATGTTATTTCGAGTCTCCCATCGTGCTTTTCTATATTTGTCAATTTTTCTGTAGTTTGACATTGCGTTATCAGTTATATGCAAATTAGTCTTGTTTTCTTGGAAGATGGAATTTTAATCGCAAATTGTTCCTCTTTTTCTCTAGTAGAGCTTTTTGCTATAGAGGTTATTTTATTGGAGGGTCCCAGTGGCCACATCAGTTTTCTGTTTGGTAAGATTTGCCTGGCGATCTTTTACTTCCACCTGTCAGTGATCATTCGTTTTAAGGTGTAACTTTGTGACCAGTGAATGCTTAGTTTCCTTTTAATGAATTTGATAGTCAATCTTTTGCTTGGAGTATTTGAGTACGTGTGACTGATATGTTGGTTTACACCTACCATATTACTAGTTTCTTCCTGGTCCCACCTGTTATTTGTTCTTTTGGCCTCTGACCTTCCATTAGAAATATAAGGGATTTTTATCAACTGATGAATGGATAAAGAAATTGTGGCTTATATACACAATGGAATACTACGTGGCAATCAGAAAAAATGAAATATGGCCTTTTGTAGCAACGTGGATGGAACTGGAGAGTGTTATGCTAAGTGAAATAAGCCATACAGAGAAAGACAGATACCATATGGTTTCACTCTTATGTGGATCCTGAGAAACGTAACAGAAGCCCATGGTGGAGGGAAAGGAAAAAGAAAAAAGGTTAGAGTGGGGGAGAAAGACAAAGCATAAGAGACTGTTAAAAAATGAGAACAAACAGAGGGTTGATGGGGGGTGGGAGGGAAGGGAGGGTGGGCGATGGGTATTGAGGAGGGCACCTTTTGGGATGAGCACGGGGTGTTGTATGGAAATCAATTTGACCATAAATTTCATATATTAAAAAAAAGAAATATGAGGGATTTTTGAAATGTACACGTATCTGGTAGGTAATTGGAATATATTTCTAGAGGCTGGTGCATTTTAAACTGACCCCCGCCTGATTCAGGACTTGGACTGCTTCCTTGACACTGCCGTCTCATTTTTCTTTTCTTTTTTTTAATATTTATTGGTTTTTTGAGAGAGACATAAAAAAGTGGGGGAGGGGCTAGAGAAATGGAGACACAGAATCTGAAGCAGGTTCCAGGCTCTGAACCATCAGCACAGAACCTGACACGGGGTTCCAACTCACAAACCGTGAGATCGTGACCTGAGCCAAAGTCGGACATTCAACTGACTGAGTTAACCAGGTGCCCCTGCTGTTTCCTTTGACATTTGAACCACGGTGAACACTTTCACCTTTTTTTCGGTAAAATTTTAAAGTTTTAGATAGATTTTGGCGTAGTTGTCATTGTTTTGTGTCTTTAATGATTGTTAAGATTTGTTCTCATAGCCTTTCTGTTGGGACGCTGTTCTGGAAGCCTTGATTTTTCCTATATCTGTCAGAGACTAGGTTTCTTTTCTTTAACGACGTGTTTTAATATTGTTTTTAGTTCGTTTGTGTAGTTGATTCCTCATCTTAGTTGTTTGTTTGTTTTTTCTCTTTTTGCTTTTGTTTTGCCTGGAAAATATCTTTACCTTGTCTTCACTTTGAAGGTTTTTATTAGGTAAAGACTTCCAGGTTGGTGGTTATTTTCATTCAACATTTTCTAGATGACAATCCATCATCTGGCTTCATTTGCTTTCTGGAAACGTGAGCTGGTAGTCTTGTCCCATGGAAGGCGGTATCTTTTACCTCTCATGACTGTTAACATCTTTTTGCCTCAGGCATTCTTTGTGGAGTCATTGTCATGGTTCTTTTATGAGTTTTGGAAAGTTTTGATTCTTTGTAGGGATCTGGTAACCCCCATTCTGTGTTTTCTCTACTTTGAAGGTTCTCATTGGACCCTTCAACCATATTTTGTGTGTCTTTTGGGTTTCTCTACTGATTTTTTCTCTGTGTATGGTCTAGATAAATTTTTACATACTTATCTTCCAGTTCACTGTGGCTCTCTTCACTTGTGTTTAGTCTGATATTAAGCCCACATAGTTCTTAATCTTACTAAAATTTTTTTTTTACTCTTATTTATGTTGGAAAGGACAGAATTTGAGCAAGGGAAGAACAGAGAGCTAGACACAGATACCGAAGCAAGTTCTAGGCTCTGAGCACTCAGCACAGAGTCCAACGCGGGGCTCAAACTCCCGAATCACGAGATCACGACCTGACCTGAAGTCAGATGCTTAACCAAATGAGCCATCCAGGCGCCTAGAGTTCTTAGTTTTAGCTCTGATAATTTTTAGGTTTAGAATCTGTTTTGATTCTCTGAAAATTTCCCATTTGTCAAGTAGGCTTGTTGGACAGTTGACCTTTGCATCCCGTATTCCCAGTCGGTGTGTCTCCCTTTGGTCTCTTTCTGTTCGTTCTTCTTTTCGTCTATATGATGTAAAACCTTGTTTTTTAAAATGTTTATTTATTTATTTTTCAGAAAGAGAGTGAGAGTACGCGTCGGGGTAGAGGATGGGAGGGGAGCGTAGAGACTCTTGAGAGGCTCCATTCTATCAGTAGAGAGACCAACACAGGGCTCACACTCACAAACCTGAGTCGAAACCAAATTTTGGTCACCTAAACGAGTAACCTGAGCTATCCTCGTGCCTTTCCCTGTTTTTTTTTTTTTCTTTTTTATTAAAATTTTTTTTTAATATTATTTATTTTGAGAGAGAGGTAGAGACAAATCTTGAGCATGGGAGATGGAGACAAACAGGGAGACACAGAATCCAAAGCAGGCTCCATGCTTTTCAATGTCAGCACAGAGTCCGACACGGGAATCAAATCATAAAACCGTGAAATCATGACCCGAACCAAAGTGGGATGATTAACCGACTGAGCCACCCAGGCATCCCTTTTCTTTTTTCTTTTCTTTCTTTTGTTTCTTTTTTTCATTTCTTTTCATTTATTCTTTTTCTTTTCTTAATTTCTTTTTTAAATTTTGTGTTGGACATTATGGAGAAGCATAGAGGCTCTTCGTGTGCTTGCTTTTCTTCAGCCTTTCATCCCACACACACTGAGTGTGATGGTTATTGAGCTCAGTCAGGCCTGAATGACTTGTCACCGGTCCTCTGTCTTTGTAAGGTTCAGTGTGAGCGGGGCTCAAAATGTTCACCACCCCCGTGTAGTCCTCCAGGATGTCCATCTCGAGGCCTGGAGTGTCTTCCAGGACCCCTCTTTGGGGCTTGGTCCAAAAGCCCAGGTATTTTCTCCGCAGCACAATGAGATTATTGAAGGCTCAGCTTCTCAGGCAGTGTTTGCCGAGTGCCGGGGTAATTTTCTGTACCTCCCTGTGCTGTACAGTGTTGGTTATCAGTGATTTTCTGCTTGTCTGTTTTGTTTCCTTTCCTGCTCATTGGTATATTGCCTCAAATCCCTGAAGAAATTCAGAATCCTCAAATTCCTTGAGGGAGAGAGAGGACTCTGAACATTAGTGTTGGCTCAGCGGGCTTCCCTTTTGTTGGGGTCTCGTTCCTTCCAGTTGTGACTACCTCAGTGTCTCCTTGATGCCTTCAAACATGCTTCAGATTGAAATCATCTTTCCTAGTTCATGATAGGTTGACTAACAGAATATTCACAAGTATAAGAGCAGGCGGGGAAGAAAGAGAAGTCATAGTAAACATTTTGCTCAACAGCATTTGTTGCAGGAGAAAACGAAACCCTGTAATCCTTGCCTAGTACCCGTCGTTCTAAAATGGTCAGTTTGCTCATCCTCAGCCAGCGTCCGTTGAGTGGTGATGTTGTGTCTCAGGCCCCCCCACCCCACCGCCGCTGCCTTCCTCCCCTTTCATGTGCTTGCCCAGGGCAAGCATTGCAGTGACGGGCTGGATGTGGCAAAGCAGGACGAGGAGGTGGATGGGGTGACACTTATTCTGTGAGTGTTTGATCAGTTTTGGCTTTTTAAAAAATTTTTTGGTAATATTTATTTACTTTTGAGAGAGAGAAAGTACGGACAAAAGGGCAGAGGAAGGGAGACCCAGAAACTGAAGCAGAATCGGGATGAATTGCCCCTCAACTGTACAGAGCAACCCCGACAACAAGGGTTTCTGGGTTGGTGCACCTGCATCATCTGCACAGACACAACTAGGCACCCTTGTTGAGCCCCTTTATGACCCTGCACCATTGTGGTAGTTGGGATCTGGCATCTGTGTTCCTCGGAGTCGAAGGTGGAGGCACATCTGAGTTTATCTGAAAGAATGATGCAGTTAGGAGGAATCGCTTACTTGCGCACTGCCGTTCAGGAAAGGCTTTTTCTGGAGAGGTCCATCAGCATCTGAGTCTAACAGAACATTCTCCAAGCAGTCTCTGGGGCCAAAAGCCAGAATCAAGGAGAAACGTGGCTTTGTTTTAAGCTATGGAAGGGGAAGTGGAGTCAAGTGAGGCACCAGGCCGCTGGTGTTGGGCAGAAACTTCCCCGTAAGGAATTTGGTATTCAGAGAAGGGCCTTGGGTCATTGTGTCCTCAGGGGAAAGGACTGACATGATGTTAACATTTTTAAAAGCTGGTGCTGTTACTGTGTGGATAGTGTGTTGGGGGGTGACACGACTGGAAGCAGGGTAGACGCCATTGGGTAGTGTGGCTCCTATTGTGTGGGTTGAGCTATAAGATTCGTGCTTTAGGCAACAGGTACAACCGCCTCATATCACCCATCACATAAAGCACAGGACAGTTTGTGTCTTTATACCCTACACAGAACTACGTAATATTGAAAAGCAATGTGTGTAATAGTTACCTGGGTGAGTACAAGGCGTACACTAAAGTGTTCACCTGTTTATTGAGTGCATGGCAGGTACTGTTCTAGGTGCTGAACACTATGTGCTGCAGGTACCTCACCCAAAGACGTATGTGGTTATACGGAGAGCAATAGAAGGGCATGGGAGTGTGTGGTTTGGTGGAATAGGGGGAACGTGTGCACAGTGCTGCTGCAGGATGGCTGATTTTGTCACGAGTCTGAGTCACTCAGAATCGGGGAGGAGATTCTTCTTGGGAGGTTCGGCTGCCCTGAATTCTTCTTCATCCACCCCCCTCTGTCTCTTGGACACCTTTCCGACCGCCTCATAGTGAAGCTCCATCTGGGTGGGTTGTCGGCTCTTTGAGTTCCACATGGGCCACAAATCTGCAAACATCTCTGCCTCCTCTTGTGAACGTAGCAGCTTGCTACCTGGTCCGGTGGTCAGAAGCCAGGGAGATGGCTTTGCCTCTTTCCTGCTCTTCCCTCTCCCTGCTGGTCCCTGGGTACTCTGTCATGGAGCTTGCATGTCTCAGAGGCCATGTGTGAGGTCCCTGGAGATCTGTACCCTGTCTTCACTTGGGTGGACTCGTGGAGGGACCGAGTCCTGCAGTCCTCCCTGCACCTGCCCCACTCGCCTCTCAGCAGCTTGGCTGTGTTGGGAGCGCCTCCCGCTGTGCAGAGATGCCGACATCCTGCCCCATCCGTGTACAATACGCCACGATCTCTGAGAAGACGGCCTTTCTTCTGAAACTGTGTCCCGCCTGTTGGCCCTTTGTGCTGGCTTTTGCTGAGCAACTTAGTAACTAACTCTTTTGGGGAAACAGGTTTGCTTTGTGTACAAGGAACCTCCAAATTACTCCTATTCTGTTCCTGGGTGGCTCAGTCGGTTAAACAGCCAACTTCAGCTCGGGTCATGAACTTTGTGTTGGCGAGGTAACCCCCGAGTCTGGCTCTGTGCTAACAACACAGAGCCTGGAGTCTGCTTTGAATTCCTTGTCTCCTTCTCACTCCGCCCCTCCCTTGCTGCTCTTTGTCTCTGCCTCTAAGAAATAAAGAATGACATTTAAAAAATTAAAATCAAAAAATTCTATTTTACTTTTTTCTGTTGACGATGGTAGTGCTTTCTCCATTTTTCCCCACGGATGACTACAACTGATCCTAGAAAAACTTGGTTCTCGGTTTTAAATCCTGCCCACAATTGAAAATCCATGTATAACTTCCTCGCCAGAAATCTTAAGTGTTCAAACTCTCCTGTTGTCCAGAAACCTTAGTAGAAACACAAAAATTTCATTAACATTTGTATGTTTTATGTCATATATACCATATTCTCCGAGTCGAGGAAGCTATGGAAACAGTTACATAGAAAACAGGTTCACAGCTCTGTGCTGTATTCATACCTAAGTTTTTTCTCCGTTTTGTTTCTAGGATAAATTGTCTACCAGAACTCGCATCAGTGTTGGCTTAGGTTACACACTAAGCTGTTTTTAAGTGTATCTCCAGAACTAGTCATCAGAAATGGAGGAATTAGAAAGATTCCTGTATATTTACATTGTTACATGCGTAACCATGCATTAACATTGAAGAGTGACTACTTCATGATTGCTTAATGTAATCAGTACGCTTGCTACCTCATGGCCTAGGAGATACAGGGGTGAATGAATTGTTATAAAGCTTTTCTAGCCTGCATTTTACAGCCATATTCCTAATAGAGTCTGAACACATTGTTGCATTACAAAAAAGGCCTGTGAGAGTAGGCTGAGAGGCATTTTCTCCAGGCAGGTACAGAGACAGGCATGCTACAAGGTAATGTCATTTTTTGAAAGACTACTTATGGAAAACACATTATTCGTTTTATATCAGATCTTATGTCCCTTATGTCCGTGTGTGGGTAGGTTGTCCAAGTGCACAAAAGTCTCACACACGATGTTCCTGCTGAAAAACCCTTAGGTGGTAGTGACACACGTGCGTCTCGGGTGGACTGGCTGCATGCTCCCTCGATTTTCACGCACAGACGTGTGCACGGCAGGTGAAGAGATTCACTGAGCTCCTTGGTAAGGATTTGCTGTCTGGAAAGTGAGGGTGGGTCTCACAAATGTCCTGATGTGCAGACCTGCATGGGGTGGGGAGGACCCGCTGGATGGGGCAATTTTGGGTCTCGGGGCCTGGCTGTATGTGGTGGATGCGGGCAATGTCTTTGCAACTTTTCAGGAGGGCCTTCCTGGCTCAAGTCTCCATAGACGGCTGGCTGTCTTTAGTCCCAGCGCCCTTGTCATGGAATGGTCCATGTGGGAGAGTAGCTGAGACTCTGCCGGATCACATCTGGTGGCAGCAGGCTTTCCAGCGATGGCACTGCCATTCAGCTTTCCTCGACCTCTGGGTTTTTCACCAGATCTCCTCTCTGTGCTGTCTTCTGTGACATCCTCTGGGTTTTTCTCTGCACTCGACCTTCTTTAGGATACACATTTTGAATCTCTGCATCCCCCAAACCTTTTTCGTATTTTTTTTTTTTTTTACCATAATCAGAGTCTCATTCTTGAGTTTCCAGATAGGCTGTGACATAGGTCCTGTGACCACGTCATTTGGACAGTTTTCTGTAGCAGGGATTTCTTTATTGTGTTGGCCTTGACGGAGTTTATAAAAACATCCCTCGGAATCCTCCTTTCGTATATTTCATCTGAGGTTGTTCTCTTTGGTAGCAATGACCGTCCTTCTTGTAAATGGCATTTGTCATGAGCTTCACATGTCCTCGTGGCCCCTTCTCCGCTGGTGTACTTAGACTTGCTGCCCTCCAGAGCGAGTGAGCTGCCAAGACACGTTTGATGGTGACCCGTGGGGTTCTGGGTGGCCAGGACATTGTCCAGTGTCAGTGGAAATTTAAAGGACAGTCCCTTGCTTTCAGCGTACTTCCTGAGTTGAGGGACAGAGCCGGGATGGAACTGGTCCAGGGAAAGGGCTCTGGTTGTGCAGCCAGACCACTGGCCACTGGCACTTGTTGCCTTCAGGACCCTGGGGTGAGCTTCCTCCACAGGGCCAGTCGCCCTGATCATACCCAGCCTGTGTCCGCTCAGACGGTAGCTGCTTCACCCCTTCCTACCCAACATCATTGTGCTCACTTGTCTTTTTCGTGAATAAATGTCCTTTGTGGCAATTTCCCCCCGACAGGGCACCTCCTTCTGCATGAAAAACCTGTGCAGGCAGCCATGGTCTCCTCAACTGATTTTCTTGGGTTTTTCACTTTTTGTGTTGGAGTGGTTGACATGTGGTGGATTGTAGTTCCTTCTTCTCTGCAATCACCTCTTGGGCGTCTGGGAAACCGTGTACTTCCTCTTCGTGGTAGAAGCTGCTCTTCCTATCCGTCTTGACCATTCTAAAAGCCAAACCCCTTTCTAAAATCACCAAGCTATCCTGTGCCTGCATTGAAATATTCCAGTTTTTGGTCATTCCCTTCCTTCTGCCTTAACTTGTGATGTCAGGACTTGTCTTTCCGTTTGAGTCGAGATTGCACGTGTGCCCGTCTCATAACATTAGTACCCCCATAGAGATGCCACATCTTCAACATGAGACAAAAAGATGTCTCACAAAAAGCCCCAGGTTTTTCAGGTGCTGGGATAGCCGCAGCGAGAGCTTCGAGAATTTCCCTTTCTTTCACGCTGGCCGGCTGGCAGCTGCAGCTGTGGGCCTCAGTACATGTCAGGCCATTCAGCCTTTTCTTGTCATAACATGATTCTTCTCTGCATCTCGGGAGCACGTCCAGCATCCTTACGGACACATCAGACGGGTCCCAGGGTGTAATCCATGGTTCATGGTATTACGCTTAACACGGTGACAATTACCCAGGAACCATGAGATATCACGTTTCCTGTGGTGCTTGATTTACTGGAGAAATGAAGGGCTTACCAAGAGCTGATTAGCAGATTCGTGCAACACTTGACGTGACCTCAATAGCAACAGGAGGTGGTGCACACTTTCCCCAGAGGACAGCGTCTGCTACAGCTCATTTTATGCGATTAGGACTTCATCCTGAATTTCCACTTTTGTTTGCCTTTCTCTTGACTGCAAATGGCATCTTGTGGGTATGGTCTGTTTCAATTTTTTTACTGGGAGAGAGACAGAGAGGAGGAGAGAATGAGTCTGGGAGGGACACAGAGAGAGAGAGCGACAGGAGGTGGTGCACACTTTCCCCAGAGGACAGCGTCTGCTACAGCTCATTTTATGCGATTAGGACTTAATCCTGAATTTCCACTTTTGTTTGCCTTTCTCTTGACTGCAAATGGCATCTTGTGGGTATTGTCTGTTTTCAATTTTTTTACTGGGAGAGAGACAGAGAGGAGGAGAGAATGAGTCTGGGAGGGACACAGAGAGAGAGAGAGCGACAGCATGCGAAGCAGTCTTCAGGCTCTGAGGTGTTAGCACAGAACCCGACATGGGGCTGGAACCCAGGAACCCTGAGATCATGAGCTGGGCCAAAGTCGGAAGTTTAACCCACTGAGCCACCAAAGGCACCCTAGGTAATCCTATTTGATCTGACATTTCCTTCTTGCCTTTATTCCCCCCCATCACTATGGAGAGGTGAGTGATACAGGCCCATCAGGAAATTGAGTAGTTTTCTGGAGATTAGACTGTTAACATTGCCTTTGTCTTGTAATTTCCTAAGATACTGATCAAGGTTGGGGCAGAAAGAGGGTGAGAGGATCCAAAGCAGGCTTCATGCCATGAGTTCAAAGCCAGATGCAGGGCTTCAATTCATGACCTTGAGATCATGACCTGACCCGAAATCAAGAGTCAGCTGCTTAACCCACTGAGCTACCCAGGCACCCCAACACTTGCTGATTTTCTGTCTTTATTGGTTCCCACCAGGCACATTGGGCTTGTCCATAACTCAGTGTAAACCCAGGGAATGGTGGAGAGCTCCCATTCTGCTACCATGCTACCTGAAAGCAACCATTTGCTGATTTACAAAAAGATCCATTGACCCCCTTTCACTTATCACTTGGTGCTTAAAAGGCGGCAGTTGGCATGGTAAGAGTTATGGAGCATGAGCCCGACTGAGAGTAAACCGCAAGTTAGCCGCCCCCTGCCACCCCATGGGGGATCTGAGGAATATCCCTTGGACACCCCTGCTACCCAAGAACAGGGGCTTAAGCCCTTGCCGTGCTAATGTCGGAAACAAAGGCACGGGAAAAATTAAATTCCTTATGCCTTTAGGCCTTTGACAACACCTTGAAACCAGCACAGTGACCTCCAAGAGCTCAGCTGCCTAGATAATGGCACTTTGATGGGGGCAAAAGAGAACTGTAGCCTAACATTACCCCAACATCCAGGACCTTGTAAGTCCACTTCCTTTCCCTCAGTTTCCCCGATGTACACGGGCAATCAACTTGGGACACGGGATCCAACTTACGGTCCCCGATCTACATCTAAAGGGTCTCATGACACGTTTCATTAAGGGTTAATAGTGTTTCCCAAGAGTTATGCCCTGAAGGTGCAGGAAACCTTGCTTCCAAAATTTCTTATTCTATCCCTGACCTCCTGCCAACCTGAAGGAATATAATGATGAGTTAGCTGTAGGACCCCAGCACAGCTCTTCCAGGCATTAAGAAAGCCACCTTTTTCACCAAAGACGTCTTCCAGAATTCTGTGTTGGTCATCAGCTGTGGACCAGTCCACCATCATCCCCAAATATCAGCATTTTGGTGTCCGAATGTGGGGCTTCGAATCTTCTCACCTTGACTCTGTGCTTCAGTGTCAATTTGGTATGTTTTCTCTTTCATTTACTCTCATTTCAGAGGATTTTTGAGAAGTAGGGTCTTATGGGAACACTTTTGCGGGGATTGCTCTGGCTGCAATCCTCTAGGCTGCGGCGACTCTACGGGGAGGAGAAAGCCTGCCTTTTGGTTGGAAGTTAGGACCTTGGCCAGAATGGCAGTGAGATGCAGAAACTTGACGCCCTCTCTTTATTCCTTTCCGTGTCTAAAGTTGTCTGTCTTGGGCAGGGGACAGCCACTTAAGTGACTACCATGTCTGCCAATCTTAAGACTCCCGTGTGTGAGGATTCCTCCTCATTGATCTAATGTGACCCCCTCCATATCTCTGGGGTAGCCTCTTCTGCATGCCAGATCTCCACTGAGAGCTGACCGAAACCAGTACCTGACTGAATTCAAACCCAACAGGGCGCCATTTCCTAGGGAGGTTCGCTGTGAAGACTACGCGGGTCAGAATGTCACTTATATCATGATGGATTTCTCTCTTTTCTGTTTTCCCTCAATGTCCTCTATTAACTACTACTTAAAATTGGGTCATTTCCCCTTGTCAAACTCTTCTAGTATTTCCATGGGTTGAAAATGGCAGTTCCTTCTCTGCCTTCTCAGCAAAGGAGACGCGGGTCTGTAAGTCAGGCACCCATCTGTTGTCTAGAATGCAATGGGGAAGCCGGTGGGGGTGGGGAGGCTAGCATCCCTCCTTCAGGAGCCCTTCGCCACCTGGTTGGCAGTCATAGTGATTTTGTTCAAGGGATGTCTCGGGTCGCTTTGACACTTCGGGAACCCCTGACATATTCTGTGTGGGGGATGCTACTGGGGAGTCGGGATGGATTCTAAGGGTAATGGACCTTCTCTCTCCCCTTTTCTCTCGAGGTGGAACATGGGAGTTCCTCTTTGGTCCGCAAGGATTCTCCCTTAGGATGCCTTTTGAACCCACTGGAAACAGTTGGGTTTGCAAAATGTGGAAAGGACTGATCCTGTAACACGGCATGGCTTTACTAAACAGGGCAAGTGGACGGCTGTTGCCCTAGGTCCAGCCCTTGGTGGCTAATGGGACACAGGGGCTTCTTGCAGAATGTGTTTGGTCAGTAGCTAAGCAAGTGAGCTCCCCCTTGATATGTTGGATGAAATTTGTCTAAATAGGCCTCCTCCTGAGAGAACTCAGAACTCAGTCACTGAAGGTAAGAGAGGCAATCCTTGAAAGGGTAACACGGACGCTTCCTCTCTGCATGATAGATCTGAGGGCCTCTCCCTCATTCCTTTCGTGAGTTAGGGGCTATAACTGGAGACAACTGTGCTCAGGTTACCTCAAGATGGAGACTTTTAAGGAAATTTCCCAGGCAGCTGCTGAAAATCCACTTATTTCGGGGAAATTCCCTGTCTTTTCCGGCCTGACTTGAACTGCCTTATTCCACTTTGGTGGAACAAAAGACATGGTGTCAGCTCTTCTGTCCCAGCTGACAAGATTAGACCCGGGAAATTTTCCTTCTCTGCCTTCTGCTGGCACCCCAAATCTTCTGCCTTCCCATCCCCTTCCTCCTGTTTCTGCACCAGCTTGTGTGGGGCCTATAGAACTGGTTCCCTTACCACCCTCAGTGCCTTAGGCACCATCGGCCCCTCTTCCCACGCTAAATATCAAGGGAAAAAGAGCATTCCCTTGCACCACGCACTTCAGGTTCTTGGAGCCCACTGACATCTCTGGTAAAAACTGAACGGTGGAACAAATGAGTGTAGGTGAACCAATTCCGTGTTTCAGCTAAATGAAGTTTGCTGGTTTCATTAAGATAGACTTGTCTTTAGAGTCATCAGCATTCAGTGTGAAAATTTATTCTATCAATCTTTATGAAAGGTCAAATATGCTCAATGGATCTCGATTGCAATTTGTCACCAAATGAGGACTTGAAATAATGGTTAATTTCAACTGTCTTAAATGGTTAATTACTTGGGTAATTCTGAAGATAACTTTCAAAGTCTTTGGAAACCTGAGACTTTAGACTTGTGCTTTTAAGTTTACACGGTGAATGACAAGACGTTCATGGGACATCTATGTCCTTTCCAAAGAGATTGCAGGGGAAATCTTTCATTATTGGACATAGAAGTGGTCTTTTAACTTCTTTCTTTTCTACTTTTTATGTTTATCCTTTTTGAAGAGAGAAAAGACAGAGAAACAGAGTGTGAGTGGGGGAGGTGCAGAGTGAGAAGGAGACATAAAACCGAAGCAGCCTCCAGGCTCTGAGCAGTCAACACAGAGCCCGACGTAGGGCTTGAACCCATGAACGGCTAGATCGTGACCCGAGCCGCAGTCGGACACTTAACGACTGAGTCACCCAGTCGCCTCTGTGCTTTTAATGCACAGGAACTTATGCAGAGGAACTCCTTAATGCATAGGAACTAAGGCTATTTGGACCTATTTGAAAACATGCTTTGTGCTTAACTGACTCATGAATTAGCCATCTAAAGAATTCTGGTGCAAAGAGGTCTCAACTGCTTATTAAGTTTTCATTGGAGACTACGGTTCTAAAAGTTAAAATTCTGCTAAGTGTTCTTAAGACTGATGGAAATAAGGAAAGCAGTTTTGTTGGAAAATAGGAGGTTGTAAGAAAGATACAAAGAATGGCAATACATTTTTTGTTGAGGGTAAAAGAAAGAAAATTGGGTTAAATGGGTTGTTTGGAAAGAAATGACTTGGGACAAAACCTGAAGGCAAAGGAAAGTTGTACCAGGTTCATGAAGGGAAATCTTTGGAAAGGAATTTTATGGGTGGTAAAGCTGGACTAAGTTTGCCGTCTACGGATTTTACTACACTGATATAAGTTTAAAATCCTGTTTTCTTATGTTTTGGAAAGACAAAGTTTTCTTGGATTGTTGATCTGCTCTTCATAAGAAAATGTAAACAAAGTTTTGTTTTGTTTTTTTCTTTGTCTTTTGTATGCCAGGAAAACCAAAGCTTTGGATATGTTCTTTGTCAAGTCTGATGACTTAAACTGAAAACTTCTCAATGGTAAAGGAGTTAGGTTTTGCTAACAACTATAAAATGTTCCCTATTTGCCTTTGGAATCTCGTCTTGCCATCTCGGTTAAATATCAACTTAAATTTTATTTTTTATCATTTATTTTTGAAATTCAGAGAGATAGAACATGAGCAGGGGAAGGGCAGATAGGGAGGCACAGAATCTGAACCAGGCTCCAGGCTCCAAGCTGTCAGCACAGAGTGTGACGTGGGCCTGGAATTCACAAACCACGAGATTATGACCCGAGCTGCAGTCAGACGTCTAACCAACAGAGCCACCCCAGTGCCCCAATAATTTAAAGTTTCACATTGGAAATGATCTGTAATTCTATCTAGGATGTGCTCTATCACTTCCTAAGGCTTGAACGAACTTTCCCAAGAATTCAATTGTAAATGAAGTCTTTTTGACCAATTAGGCCTTTTTATGTGGCATGTATGCTAAGTTGCTTGGAGAAGCGTTGTCAATGGTAAACCTTAGGTTCTCTTGCTTGGGTTAATGCTGTAACTGCTCAAAGACAGGCAATGCTCAAGTTTTAATTGGTTCTGCTCTAAGGTCTTCACTTGATATTCTTTGTATCACAGTGTTATATGCCACAGAAAGAACCGAATGCCCTTGTCAGTTGCGTCATCCTGAAGTCTCATCAGATCTCTAACACTATTTCTGAGACTTTAACACTTGGTATTGTTCTTCTCTCACAAAACCTTTTTGGTCTTGTAGGAAACTCACAAAAAAACCACTTTTAGGAGAAATACAAGAATTTGAAAACTTTCTGGCCTGGATAGGCTATAAAAATTCAGTCTGGAGATACCTTAGAAGGGATTCCAGCAAAATACACTTTCAAAGATCCTTAGGATCAATGACTCTTCTTGCAGAGTTTATGGAAATAAATGAGGCCAAGTTTTTCAAGTGGTGTTTTGCAAATGAATTAGTCTGGATGGCTACTTTTGGGCAATGAGGGTTTTTAGAGAGAAAATCTACATTTCAGCAATGCACATTTACAGATGTTAAATCCTAGGTGTCTTTAATTGTTTGCCTAAACTACACGTGAAGTAACCTTGAGAGATCCTGTCACAGTACCACAGGTATGGACAACCTTGTTGTTCTGTGGGCATAGTAATAAGACCCACCCTGGGTATAATCTTTAAACAGCTTGAAAATGGGATGGGTTTCCCCAACAACTGTATGCAAAGTCTTTTCTCACTGTATACCTATCAAGGGACAGTGCTCTAGTATTCACTTGTAGCTGAGTTAATTTGTAAATCTCTAAGTATGCAAACGATGTCCTCCCTACACCTGATCTGACAGTTACTCGAAACTCACCCCATATAAACCCCCAAGACCTGGTTTATTCACAGGATGGAATCTCATGCAACAGGGGATTTAACTCTGAAATAAAAAGCCCTTAATGCATCATATTATGTCTTCCAACTGCAATCATTTAGAGGGGCAATCTTCATGGGCTCCCGTATCGAAACAAAACCTCTACCCACTTTACAGGAAGTCAGTGGGCAAACGAGTGTGCCTTATTATTCCGAGGAACCTGTACGAGACCTCAAACCTCTCTTAGGATGGTCCCACCTTTCTTTTTCACTTTCCTTTCTCAATTCATACTAACATTTCCTTCTTACAGATGGGCCATTCGAAGGATCACTGCAGACATTTGAGTTCCCAACTGGAAAGACCAATCGGATTCCTGCTGCCTGTTCCCACTTCCATCTGAGGATGCTTCAAACCTCACATCTAAAAACCTCACTGGCAGCACTGGTAGACACGGGGTTTGGAATCTGATCTGACAAAATATTGTGTATACATTCTAGATTACCACCGAGAGAATTCTGGACTTCTGACTGACATGAATACTTCAATTGATTTAAACAATGCCTCTCTTCCCTTTAGTGACTGGCTACACTCCTGGACTTGAGCATGTTTGTCAACTACCAAAGGACTTTGGGCTTCTCTCTTGTTTTTCTAACTAGGCTTTGCAGGGTTCTCCCATGCCTATCTGCCTGGTGCCGACTCCATCACTACAATTACTTGCCAAACGATGAGACTTTCTACTCAAGAAAGCCCACTTTGAATTCAGCTGCCCCTGCCTTTTGTAACTCTTTTACATGTTGCTTAAGAAACCAATAAGGATCCATATAGGTTAGGACGACTTACGCCTCTACCCAGTACAACGAAGCTACAGAAGATGAAACCTTCTACCTTCATCAATCTTCAAGGTTTCAGGGTTGACGTTATTCAGTGAGGATATGATGAGGGAGCATAAGGCAGACTGAGGGATAAAGCACAAGCTAGCCCCTCTTCCCACCCCGGGGGGGGGGGGATATTATTGTTTTTCTGTGGACACTCTTGACAACCCAAGTAGAGGGAAAAGGGGCTTAAGCACTTGCCATGGTAATGTGTGATACAGCAAATGCAAATGAAATTCCCTTACTGCCTATAGCCCACTGACAAGTCCCTGAAACGGACAGAGTGAGCTCCTTCTAGAAGCTCGGCTGCTCAATGATGGTGATGACACTTTGCTAGGGTCAAAAGACAACCTTAGCGTAACATTATCCCAACAACGAGGGCCCTGCAGGTCAACGTCTATTAATTCAAATGGCCCAAGATATAAGCTGGCAGTCTTACTCCAAGCTTAAGCACCCCCGATATACATTCAATGCATCTCATGACTTGGGTTTCATTAAAGTGGCATTTCCCTAGCCACACTTAGCCCCTCAAGGTGCTGAAAACTTGCTTCCAACACTGCTTAGAGACTTACCCTATCCCTGATGCCCTGCCATCCTGATGGTGTGTGATAATGAGTTACCCTTCAGGACCCCAGTGCAGTTCTTCCTGCATGTGGGTTCTGTCCCCATCATTTAATAAAATCACCTTCTTTTTATGAAAGTTGTCTTAAGGAAATCTTTCTTTGTCTTGGGCTATGGACCACCCCAACCATCACCGCCACTCTTCATCAGTTTGACAACAGAACACCAACCATTGGTGGCTACAGATGCCTTCACCATGCAGAGCAGACTCTTCATCCATTGGCAATATTCTTCAGGATGTGCCACATGCCGGACACCGCCCACTAAAGCACTGCTACAGCAGAGCCACTCTCCAAATACCTGAGGGTTAACCACAAGCCAAAAGCTGGTAACTAGGTGTCACTACTGGCTTCAAAGGACAGGGCAACAAAAGCCAATGCCAGAAAATTTCCACCCCTGTCTGAAGAAACAGTGCAGGAAGTCTCCCTTGGTACTAGCCCATACATGGTTCTTACTCCTGAGGCAACCATTCTGTCAGGATACTGTGCTCGTTCGTTGCTTCGTTGCTCTATCGCATTCTCTCGTGTTAAGAAAGAACTTTGGTCTTCTCTGTATCCTCCATCCTGTTGCTCTTTTCCAAAAAAGTTCTCCCTGGTGTCCACTCAGGACAGTGTCTCAGAACCATTTTTTCCACTTTTAACTGGAGTGTCAGGCTATATTCTTGTCACTGCGGGGTCCCTTCGGCCACAGGATCCCTCAACAATTGACTTTCTGTACTCTGTGGACAAAGTTAAGCCCAGGGCATTTCAAATTGCCCAGGAGGAATGCCTATGTGGAGTCAGCGTCACCGATATTGGGAGGGAGCTATCCTCTCTTCTGGGATAAGAAGCATGTGGAGGTAGATATTTCCGTCTCAGCTTGATTCCATAATGTGGTGAACTGAAACACTTTTGCTCTGTTTCTAACCATTCTGATTATCCTGACCATAGGGATAACCCTGTATTGGGTCTCAGGCAAGGACAATGAGGCTGTCCCCCACATAGTGTGTGCTGGCCACTCCTAACCAGCTCTGAATCTGGTCTGTGCTAAACAAGAGCAGTTTCTGAGATCCCAAAGGAAGGATTGCCTTCCTGAGAGTACATGGTGTTTGGTTGGCTGGTATAAGAAATAATGGCTAGCCAACTTGTTTCCCTCCCTGGCCATTAAAGATTTCATTCTGAAGAGCAGTTGGTTCACCATGGGCAGGATTCTCGAGGACCTGCTTAGCACAGAAAGAGACCTTTCAAGAATTACAGCACCCCAGCCCTGTTCTAAACATTTGAACTTTCGCCTGCAACACAAGCCTGTTACCTTGGAATCACTGTCTTCTCTATCCACTGACAGGATGGCAAGGGAAAACAGTGAACTCCAGAAGCTTTCCCTCACTTTCTGAAGTAAGAACTCGGGCATCTTGCTTTTGGGTTCCCACTGTAGACGACAGAAGCTTTCCTTTGCCCCACTCTTTTGTGTTTCTTATCTATCTGTATCTTATTCCTGGGACGATCATCTTTCCAGGGAGTTGTCCTAGTCATTTTACCTCATTTTCTGGACCACATTCTTCCTTGGGGAACACCACCAGATAGCTAAAGCAGAGTTAATACTTTTCTTACTCAATGTGTTCTAAAGAATAGAAATGAAAGGAAAACTTCCAGACTCATTCTACGAAGACAGCTTTACCTTGACTCCGAAACCAGAGACCAAGAAAAAAAAGACTACAGAACAATATGCCTGATGAATAAGGATGCAAAAATTCTCAAGAAGACACTGGCAAATCAAACACACAGCATATGAAAATATTCACCATGGTCAAATGGGATTCCTTCCTGGGCTATAGGGCTGGTTCAATATTTGCAAATCAATCAATATGATATATCACATTACTAAAAGAACAAGAACCACATGATTCTGTCAATACAGGCAGAAAAAGCATTTGACAAAACACAGCAAACTTTCTTAATAAACACTTTCACGAAAGTTGGAATAGAAGGAACATACATAAGTACACATGATAAAAGCCATTGATGATAAAAGCCCATAGCTACTAGTATCATCCTCCTGGGGAAAAAAATGAAAGTTTTCCTCCTCTGAGATCAGGAACATGACAAAGATGTCCACTCTCACCACTGTTGTTGAACGTAGTTTTGGAATTCCCGAAACCAGAATTCATACAACAAAATGAAATAAATGGCATCAAAATGGCAAAGATGAAGTCGAACTTTCACTCTTCAGAGACCACATGATACTCTACATGGAAAACCTCACAGACCGCACCAAATTCTCCTAGAACTGAAACATGAATTCAGCAAAGTCGCAGGGTACAAAATCAATGTACAGAAACCCGTTGCATTTTCATACACGAATAATGAAAAACAGGGAGATATCAAGAAATTGATCACATTCACAATTGCGCCAGCACCATAAAATACGTATAATCTAAATAACAAAGACACCTATCCAAAGATATAAAAAAATTATGCTGAAAACTATAGAATGGTTATGAAGGAAATTGAAGAAGACACAAAGAAATGGGAAAATCTTCCATGTTCGTGGATTAGAAGAATAATTATTGTTAAAATGTCAATACTACCCAAAGCAATCGGCATATTCACTGCAATCCACATCAACATTGTGTCAGCATTATTTTAAAGCTAGAACAAACAATCCTAACATTTATGTGGAATCACAAAAGACCCCGAATATCCAAAGTATTATTGAAGTCTAAAACCAAAACACGATGCATCACAATCTCAGAATTTAGCTTCTGCTACAAACCTGTAATTAAGACAGTACGGTATGGGCACACAGACACACAGGCCAATGGAATAAAATATAGAACCCAGAATCAGACCCAAATATATATGGCTCACTAATCTTCCACAAAGCAGGAAACAGTATCCAATGGGAAAAAAAAAGATTCTTTAACAAATGTTGTTGGGAGAACTGGTAACAACATGTAGAAAAAAAGAAGCTAGACCAATTCCTTAGAGATATCTCAAAATAAACTTAAAAAGGATAAAGACCTGAATGTGAGTCAGGAATCTGTAAAAACTCTAGAAGAGAAAAGACAGACCCTCTCTTACCTCATCTGCGGCAATTTCTTACATGACACATCTCCAAAGGTAAGAGAATTAAAAGCAAAAATGAACTATACGGACCTCATAAAGATAAAAACCTTCTGCACTCCAAAGAAAACAATAAACACAAAAAAGGCAACAGATGAAATGGGTGTATTTGCAAATGACTTATCAGACAAGGGCTACTATCCAAAAACCTATAAAGAACTCACCAAACTCCACATCTGAAAACAATCCAGTCATGAATTGGGCAGAAGATATGAATAGGCACTCTTCTCTAAAGAAGACCTACAGATCGCCAAGAGACACCTGACAAGAGGCTCCTCATCTTGCTCTCAACACCACTACTCTTCACGGAAATACAAATCAAAACCACACTGAGATTGCACTTCACATCAGACTGGGGGAAATGAAAAAATCAGGATACTATAGATGCTGAAGAGGATGGGGAGAAACAAGAAACCTTTTGCATTGTTGGTGGGAAAGAAAACTGGTGAAGGTTCTCTGGAAAACTGTGGAGATTCCTCACAAAATTAAAAATAAATGTACCCTATGACTCAGCAAAAGCACTGCTAGAATACAGGGGACTCAGGAGTGCTGGTGCATAAGGGACTGGCACACCAATGTTTATAGCAGCATTTTCAACAGTAGACAAATGATGGAAAGAATCTAAATAGCCTTCAACTGATGAATGGATGAAGAAATGGTCGTTTCCAAACATAATTGACTAATACGTGGCAATAAAAATGAGATTTGTAGCAAAGTGGATGGAACTGGATGGTGTTCTGCCAAGTGAAATAAGACAGAGAAAGACAGATACAATATGTTTTCATTCGTATTTGGATGCTGAGAAACTTAGACCAGGGGAGAGGGGAAAGGGGGAAAAAATTTACAGAGAGGGAAGGAGTCTTACCGTAAGCGAGTCTTAAATACTGAGAAAAAGCTGAGGCTTGATGGGGGGTGGGGGAGAGGGGAAAGCGGGTGATGGTCATTGAGGAGAGGATGTGTGGGGATGAGTACTGGGTGCTGAATGGAAACCAATTTGACAATCAATTATATTGAATACAAGAAAAAGGAAAAGATGCTCAAAGTCACTCTTCATCAGAGGACTACAATTAAAATCCACACTGAGATGACCCCTCACACGGGTCGGAGTGTGCCATGTGTGGGCAGTCAGCACTGCTGCTTTGCTTGGGACACAGTGTGTCTTCCAAAAGCGACAAGGGGGGGGGGGGAACTCGCTCTTTGGGAAACATGGACAATCAGGAACAATGAGGCTCCACCGTAGCCCAGGGTGTCCCGAACCTGGCCCATCAGTAACATCGGGGCTGGTACATGCTCTGGAGCCGCTCTCGGTGGCCAAGGAAGGGGGTGAGGAATAGGCTTGGAAAGAGCACATATGTGGGTTATGATTGCATGGAAACCCGCCCATGCATCTTTTGGGGGGGGTGTTTGGCCTCTTGCCTAGTTTTTTAGACAGTTTTAACAAACGTGAGAGGAAGCTCCAGAGATGTCACACACATTCCTGCCCTCACTGCTGCAAAGTCTCTCCCAGGAGCAGGTATTCGTACAGCCCTCTGAGGCGAGGCCTTTGTTAAAACCCCAAAACTTTGCTGACGTGTGTCCACGCCCAAGGAGCACAGCTGAGATCGGGTTCTCTTCTGACGTTGTACCAGAGTGCGTCCGGGCGGGTGTTTGTTGATGAGTCTCCATCGTTGCAACTTACCACTGGATGGTCTTCCTGCCCTGAGGCAGCTGATTCTGTGTCTGCTGGCCCCACAGCCCATTTGCCAGGCAGAGAGGTAGGCGGGAGGAGAGTGGGCTCCTGAAGGCAGTAGGAAGGCTCGCGAAGGCTCCTGAAGGCTGTAGAAGGCAAGAGAAGTGCTCCCTGAACGTCGCTCTTCTCGCTTGCTAGATAACTTCCAACTACGAGGATGTCACCTTGGGGCTCCTGCTTCTCAGAAGGCGTCCCCATCGAGGCAGGTGAGTTCTGCGGAACACCTCGACACAAGGACTCCCGCAGGCGTCACAATGCCAGCCATGAGAAGCCGGGTGGCTCAGGGCCCCCTGGTTCTACTCATGCTGGGACAGCATTTGGCCACCCTCGGGAGAAAGTACAGACTGTCCATGTGGATGCCCACAGGCTCCCATCAGTCGTGGTGGCCGCTTTCTGGCGGCGGGTTCGGTGTGTGGGGCGCTCGGGGGACCGTAAGGGCCCTTCTCACTGCAAGAGGCTGCTTCTGGGAGGTTCTCCCGGTGCCTGCCTCAGCCGCTACTGTGGTGTGAGAAGTGTGCCGCCTGCCCACGCCGAGGCTGTCGCAGACCGTCCCGCCTTGTCTGTTACTTGGCCCCGCACAGGCTGCACATGTCCTGTCCCCCGAGGCGGCTTTCACGAAAAAAAGTCGACTTAGGCCCTCCAGTCCTGTGGGCCAGGCCCTAGAGAGTTTGGTGAGCTGGGGAAACCCTACAGAAATTGGGAAGTTGAGGAGAAGGGGAGAGTGCCCTTTTCCCCCTGGGTCAGTGTTTCTCAAACTCGGTGGTGTCGGGACATTTGGACATCAGGGGATTATTGAGGGCCCCAGAGAGCCTTCGAGTGTGGGGGTTGTGTCTCTTGATCTCTACTGTGGTGAGGTTAAACCGAGAATTGAAGCGGGCGCCTGGGTGCCTCTCTGTGTTAAGGGTCCTACTCTGGCTCAGGTGATGATCTCACAGTTGATGGTTTAGAGCCCCATGTCGGGCTCTGTACTGCCAGCTGCCAACCTGGACTTGTCTCAGATTCTCTGTGGCCCTCTCCCTCTGCCCCTCCCCTTCACGTGCCCTGCGTCTCTCTCTCAAAAACAAACATTAAGGAAACGAAACCAAATCCGAGCATCTCAGATGTGATGAATTCACTTAAAGACAATAAATTAGTACTTATTAACGTACTCATACCTTTCATGGAAAAAATCCGTACATTTTCAGAACAACACTGTGTAGAAGCGTGGCATTTGCTTAGTGCAAGATCTTTATTCTTCCAGCTGCTTCTGCATTCAGTGTCTTGTGGCCAATGATGTTTAGGAAGGTGATGTGGACTCCCCCAGATGAACAGCTGGAGGCGAGTAGGGTGTGGCGGTAGCTCCTCTGGCGTCTGGATGCTCTTTCCTGACTCCGCACTCAGATGGGTGGGGCTTCCTTGCTTCTCTTGGGGGTTAGCTGCCCGCACAGAGCGGCCTAGTTGTGTGGCACGCGGTGGACGTTTGGAACATCCTAGGCCACTACTTTCAGCTGATCTTCCATATTTTTCACTCAGCGAACACATTCTTGGAACCACCACCTGGATGTGAAGAACTGGAACCTTACCGTGCTTCCTACCTCCTGCTGACTCCCACCGAACGTCCCCCAAAGGTAACCACGGTCTTGACTTTCACCGGCAATTGCTTTGGCTTGTTCTTCGCTTCATGTTGAGCTAACCCTTGAGCGCTGTGTGTGCGCAATGCACCTGCTTTCCTTGTGTGGCTCTGCTCGTCCTCCCTTGCTGTCAAAGGCCTAGTGAGTGAGCACGGAACGGTTTATTCTTTCTCCGGTGGGTGTTCCGGTTTGTGCAGAGGCTGCCTGCAGCTCCACATGCATCGTATTGGGTTGCCTTGGAAGAGCAGGTCATGAATGGTGGCACGTGTGTCTTTTCCCCACGAGCAACAGAGTGAGGGAGCTCCCCGGTGGCTCATCCCTGGTATTGCCTTTTCTCTTGTGTTTGCTCTTTGCTGGGGCTCAGGTGTTGGGAGGTGTGGAGTATTCATGCTGCTCCTGTGGGACCCAGGAAGCAAGTGCTTCTAAGCCACTTGCATATTTCTTTTGTCAAATATTTGCCTTTTGCAAGCCACTTTGTGATAGTTTTGTGTGTTTTGTGTTTTGTCAAAAGAGGTCTTTCTATGAGTGTGGAATATATCTGTGAATGGCAGAATTTTTCATATTCTTGTGTATGTCTGCCTTTCATTCTCCCAGTGTTGCCTTTTGTAAGTTTCTTTTGTTTCTTTCCAGTAGTGTGACCATTTTCACCCTTCTTGCCTTGAACCGGCTAGGGCCTCCAGTACAGTGTTGAAAGGAAGTGGTGAGAGTAGGTGTCCTTGTCTCCTTCCAGATAGTAGAGAGAAGGTTTTCATTATTTTTGTATATATTTTCTAAAGTTTGTTTATTTATTTATTTAGAGCACATGCATGGGAAGGAGACTGAGGGGGGGAAAGAGAGGATTCCCAAGAAGAGTCCACACTCTCACCTGAGAGTCTGATGCAGGGCTCAAACCCATGAACCGTGAGATCATGGCCTGAGCTGAATCAAGAGCTGGAAGCTTCACCAACTATAGGCCACTCAGGAACCCAAAGAGTTCAGTATTTTACCACTACATATGACACCAGTGGCGTTACTGGTAGAGTGGTCTATCAAAATTTGAAAATTCTCTATTTTTAATTTTCTAAGATTTAAAAATCATCAATGAAATAATGACTAGATTTTCTGAGAAGTGTTTTGTGCATCTTTTGCAAAAAGAGATTTTCTTTTTAATGTTTTGGCTTAACGTAAAACAACTCTTGACCTTCTAGAATAAGCAGAACCTGTTGTCTCTTTTCATTGGATTCCATTTGTAACTATTGTGCTTCGGATTCTTGCATCTGTATTCGAGAGTAGTGGGTGTTCACTTGCACCCAATTTTGCTGTCTTTCCTGGGGTTTGAGGTTAAGGTCCTGCTGGCCTCCTAAAATGACGTAGGTAGGAGCACTCCTTGTGCTTTCCCAGAAGAATTTTTTTGTATGTTCTTTATTTTTGGGAAAAAGTGATAGGCAAACCTGCTGGCGTTAGGTTTTCCTTGAGAGAAGGGATTTCATGGCAGATTGCTTTTTTAAGTGGAAACAAGATTTTTCCGATTTTCCATATCTTCTATTTTCTAGATAAGGCATTTTGTTTTCGAAGAATTTGCTCAGACTTCCCAAACTTACCAAGAAAAAAGTGCAAACTGGTTTATAATATCCTTCTTATCTGCAGCATATGTTTTGATATTTACTTTAGTAATCCTTGATAGAGGTAAATCGTGCTTTGTCCCTTTCTCAGACAACCAACTTTGGCTTTTTTGATTTCTGACATCTACTCTTTGTTTTCTGTTGCATGGATTTCTGCCTTTTATTGTTCCATCTATGTGGTGATTTCCGTCCTTTCCTGTAGTTCTAGAAAGAAATCCTTCATTTGATGTTTAGCCTTTGTTCTTTTCCAGTATGTGTATTGTATTTGCTTATTGGTGTGTTGATTCATTTTAGAATGAGAGCATGAGCAGGGCAGAGGGGCAGAGGGGGAGAGAGAGAGAGAGACAGAGAGACAGAGAGAGAATCTCAAGCAGGCTCCTCACTCAGTGAGGAACCTTGCTCGGGGCTCGATCTTGTGGCCATGGGATCAGGCCCTGAGCCAAAATCAATAGTTGGTTGCCGAGGGACTGAGCTATCCCTATGAGTCTCCCTTTAAGCACACTTTTACTGATCTCACAAGTTTTGATAAGCCAAATGTTTATCTTTTATGTGAAACTATTTTCTAACTTTCATTGTGGCATTTTTTTTTCTTAATTCATCACAATGTTTAGTAGCATAACACCTTGATATTTTGGGATACTTTCTCGTTCTCTCTGTGCGGATTTCTAGCTTAATTCCATGAAGTTATCTGTCTCAGTGTTTTGGTGTGGTTATAACAAAATACCATAGACTGGCTGCCTAATAAGCAGAAGAAGCTTCTTTCTTATAGTTGAGGAGACTGGGAAGTTCTCAAGGTCAAGGCGTCTGCAGATTCAGAGTCAGGTGAGAGTCAGCTTCCTGGTTCATCAACAGCTTGCTTCTCCATGTCCTCCTGTGGTGGCAAGGGTGACAGTGCTCTCTCAGCCGCCCATGACTGGTCATCACCGGAAGTCTCCCTGTCTTCATACCATCACTTTGGAAGTGATGAATTTTGGGGGAAATTGAACTCTTCATTGAATGCAAGCCCTAAATATGCCCTGCAGTATTTCAGTCCTTTGAGATGAGATGACTTTCCTAGTGTCCTAGCATATATGAGTTTTCATGAACTGTTCTTTGGTCACGTGAAAAAAATATTTATCGGTAAGATATGCAGTATTTCTATATTTATAGGTTAGATGAAGTTTGTTAATGACAGAATTCAGATTTTAGTAACAACTTTAAATCAAGTAAGTAATAGACGAGAATGAGTTTAATACTACTAACATATCACAGTGTTTAGCTACTGTGAGAAAAAACTAATGAAAGATTTTGCATTCTCTTTTATGTTTTCTTTAAAATGTGGTGTGCATTTTATACTTTCTATACATCGCAGTTTGGAGGAGCCTCCTTTCAAGTACTTATAATAAAGTACGTGACTGCATTTTGGACAGCCCCGTCCCACTCCCTTGATTTTCCTGTTGTCAGTTCTGTCCGATACTGAGAAATGTTATTTCGAGTCTCCCATCGTGCTTTTCTATATTTGTCAATTTTTCTGTAGTTTGACATTGCGTTATCAGTTATATGCAAATTAGTCTTGTTTTCTTGGAAGATGGAATTTTAATCGCAAATTGTTCCTCTTTTTCTCTAGTAGAGCTTTTTGCTATAGAGGTTATTTTATTGGAGGGTCCCAGTGGCCACATCAGTTTTCTGTTTGGTAAGATTTGCCTGGCGATCTTTTACTTCCACCTGTCAGTGATCATTCGTTTTAAGGTGTAACTTTGTGACCAGTGAATGCTTAGTTTCCTTTTAATGAATTTGATAGTCAATCTTTTGCTTGGAGTATTTGAGTACGTGTGACTGATATGTTGGTTTACACCTACCATATTACTAGTTTCTTCCTGGTCCCACCTGTTATTTGTTCTTTTGGCCTCTGACCTTCCATTAGAAATATAAGGGATTTTTATCAACTGATGAATGGATAAAGAAATTGTGGCTTATATACACAATGGAATACTACGTGGCAATCAGAAAAAATGAAATATGGCCTTTTGTAGCAACGTGGATGGAACTGGAGAGTGTTATGCTAAGTGAAATAAGCCATACAGAGAAAGACAGATACCATATGGTTTCACTCTTATGTGGATCCTGAGAAACGTAACAGAAGCCCATGGTGGAGGGAAAGGAAAAAGAAAAAAGGTTAGAGTGGGGGAGAAAGACAAAGCATAAGAGACTGTTAAAAAATGAGAACAAACAGAGGGTTGATGGGGGGTGGGAGGGAAGGGAGGGTGGGCGATGGGTATTGAGGAGGGCACCTTTTGGGATGAGCACGGGGTGTTGTATGGAAATCAATTTGACCATAAATTTCATATATTAAAAAAAAGAAATATGAGGGATTTTTGAAATGTACACGTATCTGGTAGGTAATTGGAATATATTTCTAGAGGCTGGTGCATTTTAAACTGACCCCCGCCTGATTCAGGACTTGGACTGCTTCCTTGACACTGCCGTCTCATTTTTCTTTTCTTTTTTTTAATATTTATTGGTTTTTTGAGAGAGACATAAAAAAGTGGGGGAGGGGCTAGAGAAATGGAGACACAGAATCTGAAGCAGGTTCCAGGCTCTGAACCATCAGCACAGAACCTGACACGGGGTTCCAACTCACAAACCGTGAGATCGTGACCTGAGCCAAAGTCGGACATTCAACTGACTGAGTTAACCAGGTGCCCCTGCTGTTTCCTTTGACATTTGAACCACGGTGAACACTTTCACCTTTTTTTCGGTAAAATTTTAAAGTTTTAGATAGATTTTGGCGTAGTTGTCATTGTTTTGTGTCTTTAATGATTGTTAAGATTTGTTCTCATAGCCTTTCTGTTGGGACGCTGTTCTGGAAGCCTTGATTTTTCCTATATCTGTCAGAGACTAGGTTTCTTTTCTTTAACGACGTGTTTTAATATTGTTTTTAGTTCGTTTGTGTAGTTGATTCCTCATCTTAGTTGTTTGTTTGTTTTTTCTCTTTTTGCTTTTGTTTTGCCTGGAAAATATCTTTACCTTGTCTTCACTTTGAAGGTTTTTATTAGGTAAAGACTTCCAGGTTGGTGGTTATTTTCATTCAACATTTTCTAGATGACAATCCATCATCTGGCTTCATTTGCTTTCTGGAAACGTGAGCTGGTAGTCTTGTCCCATGGAAGGCGGTATCTTTTACCTCTCATGACTGTTAACATCTTTTTGCCTCAGGCATTCTTTGTGGAGTCATTGTCATGGTTCTTTTATGAGTTTTGGAAAGTTTTGATTCTTTGTAGGGATCTGGTAACCCCCATTCTGTGTTTTCTCTACTTTGAAGGTTCTCATTGGACCCTTCAACCATATTTTGTGTGTCTTTTGGGTTTCTCTACTGATTTTTTCTCTGTGTATGGTCTAGATAAATTTTTACATACTTATCTTCCAGTTCACTGTGGCTCTCTTCACTTGTGTTTAGTCTGATATTAAGCCCACATAGTTCTTAATCTTACTAAAATTTTTTTTTTACTCTTATTTATGTTGGAAAGGACAGAATTTGAGCAAGGGAAGAACAGAGAGCTAGACACAGATACCGAAGCAAGTTCTAGGCTCTGAGCACTCAGCACAGAGTCCAACGCGGGGCTCAAACTCCCGAATCACGAGATCACGACCTGACCTGAAGTCAGATGCTTAACCAAATGAGCCATCCAGGCGCCTAGAGTTCTTAGTTTTAGCTCTGATAATTTTTAGGTTTAGAATCTGTTTTGATTCTCTGAAAATTTCCCATTTGTCAAGTAGGCTTGTTGGACAGTTGACCTTTGCATCCCGTATTCCCAGTCGGTGTGTCTCCCTTTGGTCTCTTTCTGTTCGTTCTTCTTTTCGTCTATATGATGTAAAACCTTGTTTTTTAAAATGTTTATTTATTTATTTTTCAGAAAGAGAGTGAGAGTACGCGTCGGGGTAGAGGATGGGAGGGGAGCGTAGAGACTCTTGAGAGGCTCCATTCTATCAGTAGAGAGACCAACACAGGGCTCACACTCACAAACCTGAGTCGAAACCAAATTTTGGTCACCTAAACGAGTAACCTGAGCTATCCTCGTGCCTTTCCCTGTTTTTTTTTTTTCTTTTTTATTAAAATTTTTTTTTAATATTATTTATTTTGAGAGAGAGGTAGAGACAAATCTTGAGCATGGGAGATGGAGACAAACAGGGAGACACAGAATCCAAAGCAGGCTCCATGCTTTTCAATGTCAGCACAGAGTCCGACACGGGAATCAAATCATAAAACCGTGAAATCATGACCCGAACCAAAGTGGGATGATTAACCGACTGAGCCACCCAGGCATCCCTTTTCTTTTTTCTTTTCTTTCTTTTGTTTCTTTTTTTCATTTCTTTTCATTTATTCTTTTTCTTTTCTTAATTTCTTTTTTAAATTTTGTGTTGGACATTATGGAGAAGCATAGAGGCTCTTCGTGTGCTTGCTTTTCTTCAGCCTTTCATCCCACACACACTGAGTGTGATGGTTATTGAGCTCAGTCAGGCCTGAATGACTTGTCACCGGTCCTCTGTCTTTGTAAGGTTCAGTGTGAGCGGGGCTCAAAATGTTCACCACCCCCGTGTAGTCCTCCAGGATGTCCATCTCGAGGCCTGGAGTGTCTTCCAGGACCCCTCTTTGGGGCTTGGTCCAAAAGCCCAGGTATTTTCTCCGCAGCACAATGAGATTATTGAAGGCTCAGCTTCTCAGGCAGTGTTTGCCGAGTGCCGGGGTAATTTTCTGTACCTCCCTGTGCTGTACAGTGTTGGTTATCAGTGATTTTCTGCTTGTCTGTTTTGTTTCCTTTCCTGCTCATTGGTATATTGCCTCAAATCCCTGAAGAAATTCAGAATCCTCAAATTCCTTGAGGGAGAGAGAGGACTCTGAACATTAGTGTTGGCTCAGCGGGCTTCCCTTTTGTTGGGGTCTCGTTCCTTCCAGTTGTGACTACCTCAGTGTCTCCTTGATGCCTTCAAACATGCTTCAGATTGAAATCATCTTTCCTAGTTCATGATAGGTTGACTAACAGAATATTCACAAGTATAAGAGCAGGCGGGGAAGAAAGAGAAGTCATAGTAAACATTTTGCTCAACAGCATTTGTTGCAGGAGAAAACGAAACCCTGTAATCCTTGCCTAGTACCCGTCGTTCTAAAATGGTCAGTTTGCTCATCCTCAGCCAGCGTCCGTTGAGTGGTGATGTTGTGTCTCAGGCCCCCCCACCCCACCGCCGCTGCCTTCCTCCCCTTTCATGTGCTTGCCCAGGGCAAGCATTGCAGTGACGGGCTGGATGTGGCAAAGCAGGACGAGGAGGTGGATGGGGTGACACTTATTCTGTGAGTGTTTGATCAGTTTTGGCTTTTTAAAAAATTTTTTGGTAATATTTATTTACTTTTGAGAGAGAGAAAGTACGGACAAAAGGGCAGAGGAAGGGAGACCCAGAAACTGAAGCAGAATCGGGATGAATTGCCCCTCAACTGTACAGAGCAACCCCGACAACAAGGGTTTCTGGGTTGGTGCACCTGCATCATCTGCACAGACACAACTAGGCACCCTTGTTGAGCCCCTTTATGACCCTGCACCATTGTGGTAGTTGGGATCTGGCATCTGTGTTCCTCGGAGTCGAAGGTGGAGGCACATCTGAGTTTATCTGAAAGAATGATGCAGTTAGGAGGAATCGCTTACTTGCGCACTGCCGTTCAGGAAAGGCTTTTTCTGGAGAGGTCCATCAGCATCTGAGTCTAACAGAACATTCTCCAAGCAGTCTCTGGGGCCAAAAGCCAGAATCAAGGAGAAACGTGGCTTTGTTTTAAGCTATGGAAGGGGAAGTGGAGTCAAGTGAGGCACCAGGCCGCTGGTGTTGGGCAGAAACTTCCCCGTAAGGAATTTGGTATTCAGAGAAGGGCCTTGGGTCATTGTGTCCTCAGGGGAAAGGACTGACATGATGTTAACATTTTTAAAAGCTGGTGCTGTTACTGTGTGGATAGTGTGTTGGGGGGTGACACGACTGGAAGCAGGGTAGACGCCATTGGGTAGTGTGGCTCCTATTGTGTGGGTTGAGCTATAAGATTCGTGCTTTAGGCAACAGGTACAACCGCCTCATATCACCCATCACATAAAGCACAGGACAGTTTGTGTCTTTATACCCTACACAGAACTACGTAATATTGAAAAGCAATGTGTGTAATAGTTACCTGGGTGAGTACAAGGCGTACACTAAAGTGTTCACCTGTTTATTGAGTGCATGGCAGGTACTGTTCTAGGTGCTGAACACTATGTGCTGCAGGTACCTCACCCAAAGACGTATGTGGTTATACGGAGAGCAATAGAAGGGCATGGGAGTGTGTGGTTTGGTGGAATAGGGGGAACGTGTGCACAGTGCTGCTGCAGGATGGCTGATTTTGTCACGAGTCTGAGTCACTCAGAATCGGGGAGGAGATTCTTCTTGGGAGGTTCGGCTGCCCTGAATTCTTCTTCATCCACCCCCCTCTGTCTCTTGGACACCTTTCCGACCGCCTCATAGTGAAGCTCCATCTGGGTGGGTTGTCGGCTCTTTGAGTTCCACATGGGCCACAAATCTGCAAACATCTCTGCCTCCTCTTGTGAACGTAGCAGCTTGCTACCTGGTCCGGTGGTCAGAAGCCAGGGAGATGGCTTTGCCTCTTTCCTGTTCTTCCCTCTCCCTGCTGGTCCCTGGGTACTCTGTCATGGAGCTTGCATGTCTCAGAGGCCATGTGTGAGGTCCCTGGAGATCTGTACCCTGTCTTCACTTGGGTGGACTCGTGGAGGGACCGAGTCCTGCAGTCCTCCCTGCACCTGCCCCACTCGCCTCTCAGCAGCTTGGCTGTGTTGGGAGCGCCTCCCGCTGTGCAGAGATGCCGACATCCTGCCCCATCCGTGTACAATACGCCACGATCTCTGAGAAGACGGCCTTTCTTCTGAAACTGTGTCCCGCCTGTTGGCCCTTTGTGCTGGCTTTTGCTGAGCAACTTAGTAACTAACTCTTTTGGGGAAACAGGTTTGCTTTGTGTACAAGGAACCTCCAAATTACTCCTATTCTGTTCCTGGGTGGCTCAGTCGGTTAAACAGCCAACTTCAGCTCGGGTCATGAACTTTGTGTTGGCGAGGTAACCCCCGAGTCTGGCTCTGTGCTAACAACACAGAGCCTGGAGTCTGCTTTGAATTCCTTGTCTCCTTCTCACTCCGCCCCTCCCTTGCTGCTCTTTGTCTCTGCCTCTAAGAAATAAAGAATGACATTTAAAAAATTAAAATCAAAAAATTCTATTTTACTTTTTTCTGTTGACGATGGTAGTGCTTTCTCCATTTTTCCCCACGGATGACTACAACTGATCCTAGAAAAACTTGGTTCTCGGTTTTAAATCCTGCCCACAATTGAAAATCCATGTATAACTTCCTCGCCAGAAATCTTAAGTGTTCAAACTCTCCTGTTGTCCAGAAACCTTAGTAGAAACACAAAAATTTCATTAACATTTGTATGTTTTATGTCATATATACCATATTCTCCGAGTCGAGGAAGCTATGGAAACAGTTACATAGAAAACAGGTTCACAGCTCTGTGCTGTATTCATACCTAAGTTTTTTCTCCGTTTTGTTTCTAGGATAAATTGTCTACCAGAACTCGCATCAGTGTTGGCTTAGGTTACACACTAAGCTGTTTTTAAGTGTATCTCCAGAACTAGTCATCAGAAATGGAGGAATTAGAAAGATTCCTGTATATTTACATTGTTACATGCGTAACCATGCATTAACATTGAAGAGTGACTACTTCATGATTGCTTAATGTAATCAGTACGCTTGCTACCTCATGGCCTAGGAGATACAGGGGTGAATGAATTGTTATAAAGCTTTTCTAGCCTGCATTTTACAGCCATATTCCTAATAGAGTCTGAACACATTGTTGCATTACAAAAAAGGCCTGTGAGAGTAGGCTGAGAGGCATTTTCTCCAGGCAGGTACAGAGACAGGCATGCTACAAGGTAATGTCATTTTTTGAAAGACTACTTATGGAAAACACATTATTCGTTTTATATCAGATCTTATGTCCCTTATGTCCGTGTGTGGGTAGGTTGTCCAAGTGCACAAAAGTCTCACACACGATGTTCCTGCTGAAAAACCCTTAGGTGGTAGTGACACACGTGCGTCTCGGGTGGACTGGCTGCATGCTCCCTCGATTTTCACGCACAGACGTGTGCACGGCAGGTGAAGAGATTCACTGAGCTCCTTGGTAAGGATTTGCTGTCTGGAAAGTGAGGGTGGGTCTCACAAATGTCCTGATGTGCAGACCTGCATGGGGTGGGGAGGACCCGCTGGATGGGGCAATTTTGGGTCTCGGGGCCTGGCTGTATGTGGTGGATGCGGGCAATGTCTTTGCAACTTTTCAGGAGGGCCTTCCTGGCTCAAGTCTCCATAGACGGCTGGCTGTCTTTAGTCCCAGCGCCCTTGTCATGGAATGGTCCATGTGGGAGAGTAGCTGAGACTCTGCCGGATCACATCTGGTGGCAGCAGGCTTTCCAGCGATGGCACTGCCATTCAGCTTTCCTCGACCTCTGGGTTTTTCACCAGATCTCCTCTCTGTGCTGTCTTCTGTGACATCCTCTGGGTTTTTCTCTGCACTCGACCTTCTTTAGGATACACATTTTGAATCTCTGCATCCCCCAAACCTTTTTCGTATTTTTTTTTTTTTTTACCATAATCAGAGTCTCATTCTTGAGTTTCCAGATAGGCTGTGACATAGGTCCTGTGACCACGTCATTTGGACAGTTTTCTGTAGCAGGGATTTCTTTATTGTGTTGGCCTTGACGGAGTTTATAAAAACATCCCTCGGAATCCTCCTTTCGTATATTTCATCTGAGGTTGTTCTCTTTGGTAGCAATGACCGTCCTTCTTGTAAATGGCATTTGTCATGAGCTTCACATGTCCTCGTGGCCCCTTCTCCGCTGGTGTACTTAGACTTGCTGCCCTCCAGAGCGAGTGAGCTGCCAAGACACGTTTGATGGTGACCCGTGGGGTTCTGGGTGGCCAGGACATTGTCCAGTGTCAGTGGAAATTTAAAGGACAGTCCCTTGCTTTCAGCGTACTTCCTGAGTTGAGGGACAGAGCCGGGATGGAACTGGTCCAGGGAAAGGGCTCTGGTTGTGCAGCCAGACCACTGGCCACTGGCACTTGTTGCCTTCAGGACCCTGGGGTGAGCTTCCTCCACAGGGCCAGTCGCCCTGATCATACCCAGCCTGTGTCCGCTCAGACGGTAGCTGCTTCACCCCTTCCTACCCAACATCATTGTGCTCACTTGTCTTTTTCGTGAATAAATGTCCTTTGTGGCAATTTCCCCCCGACAGGGCACCTCCTTCTGCATGAAAAACCTGTGCAGGCAGCCATGGTCTCCTCAACTGATTTTCTTGGGTTTTTCACTTTTTGTGTTGGAGTGGTTGACATGTGGTGGATTGTAGTTCCTTCTTCTCTGCAATCACCTCTTGGGCGTCTGGGAAACCGTGTACTTCCTCTTCGTGGTAGAAGCTGCTCTTCCTATCCGTCTTGACCATTCTAAAAGCCAAACCCCTTTCTAAAATCACCAAGCTATCCTGTGCCTGCATTGAAATATTCCAGTTTTTGGTCATTCCCTTCCTTCTGCCTTAACTTGTGATGTCAGGACTTGTCTTTCCGTTTGAGTCGAGATTGCACGTGTGCCCGTCTCATAACATTAGTACCCCCATAGAGATGCCACATCTTCAACATGAGACAAAAAGATGTCTCACAAAAAGCCCCAGGTTTTTCAGGTGCTGGGATAGCCGCAGCGAGAGCTTCGAGAATTTCCCTTTCTTTCACGCTGGCCGGCTGGCAGCTGCAGCTGTGGGCCTCAGTACATGTCAGGCCATTCAGCCTTTTCTTGTCATAACATGATTCTTCTCTGCATCTCGGGAGCACGTCCAGCATCCTTACGGACACATCAGACGGGTCCCAGGGTGTAATCCATGGTTCATGGTATTACGCTTAACACGGTGACAATTACCCAGGAACCATGAGATATCACGTTTCCTGTGGTGCTTGATTTACTGGAGAAATGAAGGGCTTACCAAGAGCTGATTAGCAGATTCGTGCAACACTTGACGTGACCTCAATAGCAACAGGAGGTGGTGCACACTTTCCCCAGAGGACAGCGTCTGCTACAGCTCATTTTATGCGATTAGGACTTCATCCTGAATTTCCACTTTTGTTTGCCTTTCTCTTGACTGCAAATGGCATCTTGTGGGTATGGTCTGTTTCAATTTTTTTACTGGGAGAGAGACAGAGAGGAGGAGAGAATGAGTCTGGGAGGGACACAGAGAGAGAGAGCGACAGGAGGTGGTGCACACTTTCCCCAGAGGACAGCGTCTGCTACAGCTCATTTTATGCGATTAGGACTTAATCCTGAATTTCCACTTTTGTTTGCCTTTCTCTTGACTGCAAATGGCATCTTGTGGGTATTGTCTGTTTTCAATTTTTTTACTGGGAGAGAGACAGAGAGGAGGAGAGAATGAGTCTGGGAGGGACACAGAGAGAGAGAGAGCGACAGCATGCGAAGCAGTCTTCAGGCTCTGAGGTGTTAGCACAGAACCCGACATGGGGCTGGAACCCAGGAACCCTGAGATCATGAGCTGGGCCAAAGTCGGAAGTTTAACCCACTCAGCCACCAAAGGCACCCTAGGTAATCCTATTTGATCTGACATTTCCTTCTTGCCTTTATTCCCCCCCATCACTATGGAGAGGTGAGTGATACAGGCCCATCAGGAAATTGAGTAGTTTTCTGGAGATTAGACTGTTAACATTGCCTTTGTCTTGTAATTTCCTAAGATACTGATCAAGGTTGGGGCAGAAAGAGGGTGAGAGGATCCAAAGCAGGCTTCATGCCATGAGTTCAAAGCCAGATGCAGGGCTTCAATTCATGACCTTGAGATCATGACCTGACCCGAAATCAAGAGTCAGCTGCTTAACCCACTGAGCTACCCAGGCACCCCAACACTTGCTGATTTTCTGTCTTTATTGGTTCCCACCAGGCACATTGGGCTTGTCCATAACTCAGTGTAAACCCAGGGAATGGTGGAGAGCTCCCATTCTGCTACCATGCTACCTGAAAGCAACCATTTGCTGATTTACAAAAAGATCCATTGACCCCCTTTCACTTATCACTTGGTGCTTAAAAGGCGGCAGTTGGCATGGTAAGAGTTATGGAGCATGAGCCCGACTGAGAGTAAACCGCAAGTTAGCCGCCCCCTGCCACCCCATGGGGGATCTGAGGAATATCCCTTGGACACCCCTGCTACCCAAGAACAGGGGCTTAAGCCCTTGCCGTGCTAATGTCGGAAACAAAGGCACGGGAAAAATTAAATTCCTTATGCCTTTAGGCCTTTGACAACACCTTGAAACCAGCACAGTGACCTCCAAGAGCTCAGCTGCCTAGATAATGGCACTTTGATGGGGGCAAAAGAGAACTGTAGCCTAACATTACCCCAACATCCAGGACCTTGTAAGTCCACTTCCTTTCCCTCAGTTTCCCCGATGTACACGGGCAATCAACTTGGGACACGGGATCCAACTTACGGTCCCCGATCTACATCTAAAGGGTCTCATGACACGTTTCATTAAGGGTTAATAGTGTTTCCCAAGAGTTATGCCCTGAAGGTGCAGGAAACCTTGCTTCCAAAATTTCTTATTCTATCCCTGACCTCCTGCCAACCTGAAGGAATATAATGATGAGTTAGCTGTAGGACCCCAGCACAGCTCTTCCAGGCATTAAGAAAGCCACCTTTTTCACCAAAGACGTCTTCCAGAATTCTGTGTTGGTCATCAGCTGTGGACCAGTCCACCATCATCCCCAAATATCAGCATTTTGGTGTCCGAATGTGGGGCTTCGAATCTTCTCACCTTGACTCTGTGCTTCAGTGTCAATTTGGTATGTTTTCTCTTTCATTTACTCTCATTTCAGAGGATTTTTGAGAAGTAGGGTCTTATGGGAACACTTTTGCGGGGATTGCTCTGGCTGCAATCCTCTAGGCTGCGGCGACTCTACGGGGAGGAGAAAGCCTGCCTTTTGGTTGGAAGTTAGGACCTTGGCCAGAATGGCAGTGAGATGCAGAAACTTGACGCCCTCTCTTTATTCCTTTCCGTGTCTAAAGTTGTCTGTCTTGGGCAGGGGACAGCCACTTAAGTGACTACCATGTCTGCCAATCTTAAGACTCCCGTGTGTGAGGATTCCTCCTCATTGATCTAATGTGACCCCCTCCATATCTCTGGGGTAGCCTCTTCTGCATGCCAGATCTCCACTGAGAGCTGACCGAAACCAGTACCTGACTGAATTCAAACCCAACAGGGCGCCATTTCCTAGGGAGGTTCGCTGTGAAGACTACGCGGGTCAGAATGTCACTTATATCATGATGGATTTCTCTCTTTTCTGTTTTCCCTCAATGTCCTCTATTAACTACTACTTAAAATTGGGTCATTTCCCCTTGTCAAACTCTTCTAGTATTTCCATGGGTTGAAAATGGCAGTTCCTTCTCTGCCTTCTCAGCAAAGGAGACGCGGGTCTGTAAGTCAGGCACCCATCTGTTGTCTAGAATGCAATGGGGAAGCCGGTGGGGGTGGGGAGGCTAGCATCCCTCCTTCAGGAGCCCTTCGCCACCTGGTTGGCAGTCATAGTGATTTTGTTCAAGGGATGTCTCGGGTCGCTTTGACACTTCGGGAACCCCTGACATATTCTGTGTGGGGGATGCTACTGGGGAGTCGGGATGGATTCTAAGGGTAATGGACCTTCTCTCTCCCCTTTTCTCTCGAGGTGGAACATGGGAGTTCCTCTTTGGTCCGCAAGGATTCTCCCTTAGGATGCCTTTTGAACCCACTGGAAACAGTTGGGTTTGCAAAATGTGGAAAGGACTGATCCTGTAACACGGCATGGCTTTACTAAACAGGGCAAGTGGACGGCTGTTGCCCTAGGTCCAGCCCTTGGTGGCTAATGGGACACAGGGGCTTCTTGCAGAATGTGTTTGGTCAGTAGCTAAGCAAGTGAGCTCCCCCTTGATATGTTGGATGAAATTTGTCTAAATAGGCCTCCTCCTGAGAGAACTCAGAACTCAGTCACTGAAGGTAAGAGAGGCAATCCTTGAAAGGGTAACACGGACGCTTCCTCTCTGCATGATAGATCTGAGGGCCTCTCCCTCATTCCTTTCGTGAGTTAGGGGCTATAACTGGAGACAACTGTGCTCAGGTTACCTCAAGATGGAGACTTTTAAGGAAATTTCCCAGGCAGCTGCTGAAAATCCACTTATTTCGGGGAAATTCCCTGTCTTTTCCGGCCTGACTTGAACTGCCTTATTCCACTTTGGTGGAACAAAAGACATGGTGTCAGCTCTTCTGTCCCAGCTGACAAGATTAGACCCGGGAAATTTTCCTTCTCTGCCTTCTGCTGGCACCCCAAATCTTCTGCCTTCCCATCCCCTTCCTCCTGTTTCTGCACCAGCTTGTGTGGGGCCTATAGAACTGGTTCCCTTACCACCCTCAGTGCCTTAGGCACCATCGGCCCCTCTTCCCACGCTAAATATCAAGGGAAAAAGAGCATTCCCTTGCACCACGCACTTCAGGTTCTTGGAGCCCACTGACATCTCTGGTAAAAACTGAACGGTGGAACAAATGAGTGTAGGTGAACCAATTCCGTGTTTCAGCTAAATGAAGTTTGCTGGTTTCATTAAGATAGACTTGTCTTTAGAGTCATCAGCATTCAGTGTGAAAATTTATTCTATCAATCTTTATGAAAGGTCAAATATGCTCAATGGATCTCGATTGCAATTTGTCACCAAATGAGGACTTGAAATAATGGTTAATTTCAACTGTCTTAAATGGTTAATTACTTGGGTAATTCTGAAGATAACTTTCAAAGTCTTTGGAAACCTGAGACTTTAGACTTGTGCTTTTAAGTTTACACGGTGAATGACAAGACGTTCATGGGACATCTATGTCCTTTCCAAAGAGATTGCAGGGGAAATCTTTCATTATTGGACATAGAAGTGGTCTTTTAACTTCTTTCTTTTCTACTTTTTATGTTTATCCTTTTTGAAGAGAGAAAAGACAGAGAAACAGAGTGTGAGTGGGGGAGGTGCAGAGTGAGAAGGAGACATAAAACCGAAGCAGCCTCCAGGCTCTGAGCAGTCAACACAGAGCCCGACGTAGGGCTTGAACCCATGAACGGCTAGATCGTGACCCGAGCCGCAGTCGGACACTTAACGACTGAGTCACCCAGTCGCCTCTGTGCTTTTAATGCACAGGAACTTATGCAGAGGAACTCCTTAATGCATAGGAACTAAGGCTATTTGGACCTATTTGAAAACATGCTTTGTGCTTAACTGACTCATGAATTAGCCATCTAAAGAATTCTGGTGCAAAGAGGTCTCAACTGCTTATTAAGTTTTCATTGGAGACTACGGTTCTAAAAGTTAAAATTCTGCTAAGTGTTCTTAAGACTGATGGAAATAAGGAAAGCAGTTTTGTTGGAAAATAGGAGGTTGTAAGAAAGATACAAAGAATGGCAATACATTTTTTGTTGAGGGTAAAAGAAAGAAAATTGGGTTAAATGGGTTGTTTGGAAAGAAATGACTTGGGACAAAACCTGAAGGCAAAGGAAAGTTGTACCAGGTTCATGAAGGGAAATCTTTGGAAAGGAATTTTATGGGTGGTAAAGCTGGACTAAGTTTGCCGTCTACGGATTTTACTACACTGATATAAGTTTAAAATCCTGTTTTCTTATGTTTTGGAAAGACAAAGTTTTCTTGGATTGTTGATCTGCTCTTCATAAGAAAATGTAAACAAAGTTTTGTTTTGTTTTTTTCTTTGTCTTTTGTATGCCAGGAAAACCAAAGCTTTGGATATGTTCTTTGTCAAGTCTGATGACTTAAACTGAAAACTTCTCAATGGTAAAGGAGTTAGGTTTTGCTAACAACTATAAAATGTTCCCTATTTGCCTTTGGAATCTCGTCTTGCCATCTCGGTTAAATATCAACTTAAATTTTATTTTTTATCATTTATTTTTGAAATTCAGAGAGATAGAACATGAGCAGGGGAAGGGCAGATAGGGAGGCACAGAATCTGAACCAGGCTCCAGGCTCCAAGCTGTCAGCACAGAGTGTGACGTGGGCCTGGAATTCACAAACCACGAGATTATGACCCGAGCTGCAGTCAGACGTCTAACCAACAGAGCCACCCCAGTGCCCCAATAATTTAAAGTTTCACATTGGAAATGATCTGTAATTCTATCTAGGATGTGCTCTATCACTTCCTAAGGCTTGAACGAACTTTCCCAAGAATTCAATTGTAAATGAAGTCTTTTTGACCAATTAGGCCTTTTTATGTGGCATGTATGCTAAGTTGCTTGGAGAAGCGTTGTCAATGGTAAACCTTAGGTTCTCTTGCTTGGGTTAATGCTGTAACTGCTCAAAGACAGGCAATGCTCAAGTTTTAATTGGTTCTGCTCTAAGGTCTTCACTTGATATTCTTTGTATCACAGTGTTATATGCCACAGAAAGAACCGAATGCCCTTGTCAGTTGCGTCATCCTGAAGTCTCATCAGATCTCTAACACTATTTCTGAGACTTTAACACTTGGTATTGTTCTTCTCTCACAAAACCTTTTTGGTCTTGTAGGAAACTCACAAAAAAACCACTTTTAGGAGAAATACAAGAATTTGAAAACTTTCTGGCCTGGATAGGTTATAAAAATTCAGTCTGGAGATACCTTAGAAGGGATTCCAGCAAAATACACTTTCAAAGATCCTTAGGATCAATGACTCTTCTTGCAGAGTTTATGGAAATAAATGAGGCCAAGTTTTTCAAGTGGTGTTTTGCAAATGAATTAGTCTGGATGGCTACTTTTGGGCAATGAGGGTTTTTAGAGAGAAAATCTACATTTCAGCAATGCACATTTACAGATGTTAAATCCTAGGTGTCTTTAATTGTTTGCCTAAACTACACGTGAAGTAACCTTGAGAGATCCTGTCACAGTACCACAGGTATGGACAACCTTGTTGTTCTGTGGGCATAGTAATAAGACCCACCCTGGGTATAATCTTTAAACAGCTTGAAAATGGGATGGGTTTCCCCAACAACTGTATGCAAAGTCTTTTCTCACTGTATACCTATCAAGGGACAGTGCTCTAGTATTCACTTGTAGCTGAGTTAATTTGTAAATCTCTAAGTATGCAAACGATGTCCTCCCTACACCTGATCTGACAGTTACTCGAAACTCACCCCATATAAACCCCCAAGACCTGGTTTATTCACAGGATGGAATCTCATGCAACAGGGGATTTAACTCTGAAATAAAAAGCCCTTAATGCATCATATTATGTCTTCCAACTGCAATCATTTAGAGGGGCAATCTTCATGGGCTCCCGTATCGAAACAAAACCTCTACCCACTTTACAGGAAGTCAGTGGGCAAACGAGTGTGCCTTATTATTCCGAGGAACCTGTACGAGACCTCAAACCTCTCTTAGGATGGTCCCACCTTTCTTTTTCACTTTCCTTTCTCAATTCATACTAACATTTCCTTCTTACAGATGGGCCATTCGAAGGATCACTGCAGACATTTGAGTTCCCAACTGGAAAGACCAATCGGATTCCTGCTGCCTGTTCCCACTTCCATCTGAGGATGCTTCAAACCTCACATCTAAAAACCTCACTGGCAGCACTGGTAGACACGGGGTTTGGAATCTGATCTGACAAAATATTGTGTATACATTCTAGATTACCACCGAGAGAATTCTGGACTTCTGACTGACATGAATACTTCAATTGATTTAAACAATGCCTCTCTTCCCTTTAGTGACTGGCTACACTCCTGGACTTGAGCATGTTTGTCAACTACCAAAGGACTTTGGGCTTCTCTCTTGTTTTTCTAACTAGGCTTTGCAGGGTTCTCCCATGCCTATCTGCCTGGTGCCGACTCCATCACTACAATTACTTGCCAAACGATGAGACTTTCTACTCAAGAAAGCCCACTTTGAATTCAGCTGCCCCTGCCTTTTGTAACTCTTTTACATGTTGCTTAAGAAACCAATAAGGATCCATATAGGTTAGGACGACTTACGCCTCTACCCAGTACAACGAAGCTACAGAAGATGAAACCTTCTACCTTCATCAATCTTCAAGGTTTCAGGGTTGACGTTATTCAGTGAGGATATGATGAGGGAGCATAAGGCAGACTGAGGGATAAAGCACAAGCTAGCCCCTCTTCCCACCCCGGGGGGGGGGGGATATTATTGTTTTTCTGTGGACACTCTTGACAACCCAAGTAGAGGGAAAAGGGGCTTAAGCACTTGCCATGGTAATGTGTGATACAGCAAATGCAAATGAAATTCCCTTACTGCCTATAGCCCACTGACAAGTCCCTGAAACGGACAGAGTGAGCTCCTTCTAGAAGCTCGGCTGCTCAATGATGGTGATGACACTTTGCTAGGGTCAAAAGACAACCTTAGCGTAACATTATCCCAACAACGAGGGCCCTGCAGGTCAACGTCTATTAATTCAAATGGCCCAAGATATAAGCTGGCAGTCTTACTCCAAGCTTAAGCACCCCCGATATACATTCAATGCATCTCATGACTTGGGTTTCATTAAAGTGGCATTTCCCTAGCCACACTTAGCCCCTCAAGGTGCTGAAAACTTGCTTCCAACACTGCTTAGAGACTTACCCTATCCCTGATGCCCTGCCATCCTGATGGTGTGTGATAATGAGTTACCCTTCAGGACCCCAGTGCAGTTCTTCCTGCATGTGGGTTCTGTCCCCATCATTTAATAAAATCACCTTCTTTTTATGAAAGTTGTCTTAAGGAAATCTTTCTTTGTCTTGGGCTATGGACCACCCCAACCATCACCGCCACTCTTCATCAGTTTGACAACAGAACACCAACCATTGGTGGCTACAGATGCCTTCACCATGCAGAGCAGACTCTTCATCCATTGGCAATATTCTTCAGGATGTGCCACATGCCGGACACCGCCCACTAAAGCACTGCTACAGCAGAGCCACTCTCCAAATACCTGAGGGTTAACCACAAGCCAAAAGCTGGTAACTAGGTGTCACTACTGGCTTCAAAGGACAGGGCAACAAAAGCCAATGCCAGAAAATTTCCACCCCTGTCTGAAGAAACAGTGCAGGAAGTCTCCCTTGGTACTAGCCCATACATGGTTCTTACTCCTGAGGCAACCATTCTGTCAGGATACTGTGCTCGTTCGTTGCTTCGTTGCTCTATCGCATTCTCTCGTGTTAAGAAAGAACTTTGGTCTTCTCTGTATCCTCCATCCTGTTGCTCTTTTCCAAAAAAGTTCTCCCTGGTGTCCACTCAGGACAGTGTCTCAGAACCATTTTTTCCACTTTTAACTGGAGTGTCAGGCTATATTCTTGTCACTGCGGGGTCCCTTCGGCCACAGGATCCCTCAACAATTGACTTTCTGTACTCTGTGGACAAAGTTAAGCCCAGGGCATTTCAAATTGCCCAGGAGGAATGCCTATGTGGAGTCAGCGTCACCGATATTGGGAGGGAGCTATCCTCTCTTCTGGGATAAGAAGCATGTGGAGGTAGATATTTCCGTCTCAGCTTGATTCCATAATGTGGTGAACTGAAACACTTTTGCTCTGTTTCTAACCATTCTGATTATCCTGACCATAGGGATAACCCTGTATTGGGTCTCAGGCAAGGACAATGAGGCTGTCCCCCACATAGTGTGTGCTGGCCACTCCTAACCAGCTCTGAATCTGGTCTGTGCTAAACAAGAGCAGTTTCTGAGATCCCAAAGGAAGGATTGCCTTCCTGAGAGTACATGGTGTTTGGTTGGCTGGTATAAGAAATAATGGCTAGCCAACTTGTTTCCCTCCCTGGCCATTAAAGATTTCATTCTGAAGAGCAGTTGGTTCACCATGGGCAGGATTCTCGAGGACCTGCTTAGCACAGAAAGAGACCTTTCAAGAATTACAGCACCCCAGCCCTGTTCTAAACATTTGAACTTTCGCCTGCAACACAAGCCTGTTACCTTGGAATCACTGTCTTCTCTATCCACTGACAGGATGGCAAGGGAAAACAGTGAACTCCAGAAGCTTTCCCTCACTTTCTGAAGTAAGAACTCGGGCATCTTGCTTTTGGGTTCCCACTGTAGACGACAGAAGCTTTCCTTTGCCCCACTCTTTTGTGTTTCTTATCTATCTGTATCTTATTCCTGGGACGATCATCTTTCCAGGGAGTTGTCCTAGTCATTTTACCTCATTTTCTGGACCACATTCTTCCTTGGGGAACACCACCAGATAGCTAAAGCAGAGTTAATACTTTTCTTACTCAATGTGTTCTAAAGAATAGAAATGAAAGGAAAACTTCCAGACTCATTCTACGAAGACAGCTTTACCTTGACTCCGAAACCAGAGACCAAGAAAAAAAAGACTACAGAACAATATGCCTGATGAATAAGGATGCAAAAATTCTCAAGAAGACACTGGCAAATCAAACACACAGCATATGAAAATATTCACCATGGTCAAATGGGATTCCTTCCTGGGCTATAGGGCTGGTTCAATATTTGCAAATCAATCAATATGATATATCACATTACTAAAAGAACAAGAACCACATGATTCTGTCAATACAGGCAGAAAAAGCATTTGACAAAACACAGCAAACTTTCTTAATAAACACTTTCACGAAAGTTGGAATAGAAGGAACATACATAAGTACACATGATAAAAGCCATTGATGATAAAAGCCCATAGCTACTAGTATCATCCTCCTGGGGAAAAAAATGAAAGTTTTCCTCCTCTGAGATCAGGAACATGACAAAGATGTCCACTCTCACCACTGTTGTTGAACGTAGTTTTGGAATTCCCGAAACCAGAATTCATACAACAAAATGAAATAAATGGCATCAAAATGGCAAAGATGAAGTCGAACTTTCACTCTTCAGAGACCACATGATACTCTACATGGAAAACCTCACAGACCGCACCAAATTCTCCTAGAACTGAAACATGAATTCAGCAAAGTCGCAGGGTACAAAATCAATGTACAGAAACCCGTTGCATTTTCATACACGAATAATGAAAAACAGGGAGATATCAAGAAATTGATCACATTCACAATTGCGCCAGCACCATAAAATACGTATAATCTAAATAACAAAGACACCTATCCAAAGATATAAAAAAATTATGCTGAAAACTATAGAATGGTTATGAAGGAAATTGAAGAAGACACAAAGAAATGGGAAAATCTTCCATGTTCGTGGATTAGAAGAATAATTATTGTTAAAATGTCAATACTACCCAAAGCAATCGGCATATTCACTGCAATCCACATCAACATTGTGTCAGCATTATTTTAAAGCTAGAACAAACAATCCTAACATTTATGTGGAATCACAAAAGACCCCGAATATCCAAAGTATTATTGAAGTCTAAAACCAAAACACGATGCATCACAATCTCAGAATTTAGCTTCTGCTACAAACCTGTAATTAAGACAGTACGGTATGGGCACACAGACACACAGGCCAATGGAATAAAATATAGAACCCAGAATCAGACCCAAATATATATGGCTCACTAATCTTCCACAAAGCAGGAAACAGTATCCAATGGGAAAAAAAAAGATTCTTTAACAAATGTTGTTGGGAGAACTGGTAACAACATGTAGAAAAAAAGAAGCTAGACCAATTCCTTAGAGATATCTCAAAATAAACTTAAAAAGGATAAAGACCTGAATGTGAGTCAGGAATCTGTAAAAACTCTAGAAGAGAAAAGACAGACCCTCTCTTACCTCATCTGCGGCAATTTCTTACATGACACATCTCCAAAGGTAAGAGAATTAAAAGCAAAAATGAACTATACGGACCTCATAAAGATAAAAACCTTCTGCACTCCAAAGAAAACAATAAACACAAAAAAGGCAACAGATGAAATGGGTGTATTTGCAAATGACTTATCAGACAAGGGCTACTATCCAAAAACCTATAAAGAACTCACCAAACTCCACATCTGAAAACAATCCAGTCATGAATTGGGCAGAAGATATGAATAGGCACTCTTCTCTAAAGAAGACCTACAGATCGCCAAGAGACACCTGACAAGAGGCTCCTCATCTTGCTCTCAACACCACTACTCTTCACGGAAATACAAATCAAAACCACACTGAGATTGCACTTCACATCAGACTGGGGGAAATGAAAAAATCAGGATACTATAGATGCTGAAGAGGATGGGGAGAAACAAGAAACCTTTTGCATTGTTGGTGGGAAAGAAAACTGGTGAAGGTTCTCTGGAAAACTGTGGAGATTCCTCACAAAATTAAAAATAAATGTACCCTATGACTCAGCAAAAGCACTGCTAGAATACAGGGGACTCAGGAGTGCTGGTGCATAAGGGACTGGCACACCAATGTTTATAGCAGCATTTTCAACAGTAGACAAATGATGGAAAGAATCTAAATAGCCTTCAACTGATGAATGGATGAAGAAATGGTCGTTTCCAAACATAATTGACTAATACGTGGCAATAAAAATGAGATTTGTAGCAAAGTGGATGGAACTGGATGGTGTTCTGCCAAGTGAAATAAGACAGAGAAAGACAGATACAATATGTTTTCATTCGTATTTGGATGCTGAGAAACTTAGACCAGGGGAGAGGGGAAAGGGGGAAAAAATTTACAGAGAGGGAAGGAGTCTTACCGTAAGCGAGTCTTAAATACTGAGAAAAAGCTGAGGCTTGATGGGGGGTGGGGGAGAGGGGAAAGCGGGTGATGGTCATTGAGGAGAGGATGTGTGGGGATGAGTACTGGGTGTTGAATGGAAACCAATTTGACAATCAATTATATTGAATACAAGAAAAAGGAAAAGATGCTCAAAGTCACTCTTCATCAGAGGACTACAATTAAAATCCACACTGAGATGACCCCTCACACGGGTCGGAGTGTGCCATGTGTGGGCAGTCAGCACTGCTGCTTTGCTTGGGACACAGTGTGTCTTCCAAAAGCGACAAGGGGGGGGGGGGAACTCGCTCTTTGGGAAACATGGACAATCAGGAACAATGAGGCTCCACCGTAGCCCAGGGTGTCCCGAACCTGGCCCATCAGTAACATCGGGGCTGGTACATGCTCTGGAGCCGCTCTCGGTGGCCAAGGAAGGGGGTGAGGAATAGGCTTGGAAAGAGCACATATGTGGGTTATGATTGCATGGAAACCCGCCCATGCATCTTTTGGGGGGGGTGTTTGGCCTCTTGCCTAGTTTTTTAGACAGTTTTAACAAACGTGAGAGGAAGCTCCAGAGATGTCACACACATTCCTGCCCTCACTGCTGCAAAGTCTCTCCCAGGAGCAGGTATTCGTACAGCCCTCTGAGGCGAGGCCTTTGTTAAAACCCCAAAACTTTGCTGACGTGTGTCCACGCCCAAGGAGCACAGCTGAGATCGGGTTCTCTTCTGACGTTGTACCAGAGTGCGTCCGGGCGGGTGTTTGTTGATGAGTCTCCATCGTTGCAACTTACCACTGGATGGTCTTCCTGCCCTGAGGCAGCTGATTCTGTGTCTGCTGGCCCCACAGCCCATTTGCCAGGCAGAGAGGTAGGCGGGAGGAGAGTGGGCTCCTGAAGGCAGTAGGAAGGCTCGCGAAGGCTCCTGAAGGCTGTAGAAGGCAAGAGAAGTGCTCCCTGAACGTCGCTCTTCTCGCTTGCTAGATAACTTCCAACTACGAGGATGTCACCTTGGGGCTCCTGCTTCTCAGAAGGCGTCCCCATCGAGGCAGGTGAGTTCTGCGGAACACCTCGACACAAGGACTCCCGCAGGCGTCACAATGCCAGCCATGAGAAGCCGGGTGGCTCAGGGCCCCCTGGTTCTACTCATGCTGGGACAGCATTTGGCCACCCTCGGGAGAAAGTACAGACTGTCCATGTGGATGCCCACAGGCTCCCATCAGTCGTGGTGGCCGCTTTCTGGCGGCGGGTTCGGTGTGTGGGGCGCTCGGGGGACCGTAAGGGCCCTTCTCACTGCAAGAGGCTGCTTCTGGGAGGTTCTCCCGGTGCCTGCCTCAGCCGCTACTGTGGTGTGAGAAGTGTGCCGCCTGCCCACGCCGAGGCTGTCGCAGACCGTCCCGCCTTGTCTGTTACTTGGCCCCGCACAGGCTGCACATGTCCTGTCCCCCGAGGCGGCTTTCACGAAAAAAAGTCGACTTAGGCCCTCCAGTCCTGTGGGCCAGGCCCTAGAGAGTTTGGTGAGCTGGGGAAACCCTACAGAAATTGGGAAGTTGAGGAGAAGGGGAGAGTGCCCTTTTCCCCCTGGGTCAGTGTTTCTCAAACTCGGTGGTGTCGGGACATTTGGACATCAGGGGATTATTGAGGGCCCCAGAGAGCCTTCGAGTGTGGGGGTTGTGTCTCTTGATCTCTACTGTGGTGAGGTTAAACCGAGAATTGAAGCGGGCGCCTGGGTGCCTCTCTGTGTTAAGGGTCCTACTCTGGCTCAGGTGATGATCTCACAGTTGATGGTTTAGAGCCCCATGTCGGGCTCTGTACTGCCAGCTGCCAACCTGGACTTGTCTCAGATTCTCTGTGGCCCTCTCCCTCTGCCCCTCCCCTTCACGTGCCCTGCGTCTCTCTCTCAAAAACAAACATTAAGGAAACGAAACCAAATCCGAGCATCTCAGATGTGATGAATTCACTTAAAGACAATAAATTAGTACTTATTAACGTACTCATACCTTTCATGGAAAAAATCCGTACATTTTCAGAACAACACTGTGTAGAAGCGTGGCATTTGCTTAGTGCAAGATCTTTATTCTTCCAGCTGCTTCTGCATTCAGTGTCTTGTGGCCAATGATGTTTAGGAAGGTGATGTGGACTCCCCCAGATGAACAGCTGGAGGCGAGTAGGGTGTGGCGGTAGCTCCTCTGGCGTCTGGATGCTCTTTCCTGACTCCGCACTCAGATGGGTGGGGCTTCCTTGCTTCTCTTGGGGGTTAGCTGCCCGCACAGAGCGGCCTAGTTGTGTGGCACGCGGTGGACGTTTGGAACATCCTAGGCCACTACTTTCAGCTGATCTTCCATATTTTTCACTCAGCGAACACATTCTTGGAACCACCACCTGGATGTGAAGAACTGGAACCTTACCGTGCTTCCTACCTCCTGCTGACTCCCACCGAACGTCCCCCAAAGGTAACCACGGTCTTGACTTTCACCGGCAATTGCTTTGGCTTGTTCTTCGCTTCATGTTGAGCTAACCCTTGAGCGCTGTGTGTGCGCAATGCACCTGCTTTCCTTGTGTGGCTCTGCTCGTCCTCCCTTGCTGTCAAAGGCCTAGTGAGTGAGCACGGAACGGTTTATTCTTTCTCCGGTGGGTGTTCCGGTTTGTGCAGAGGCTGCCTGCAGCTCCACATGCATCGTATTGGGTTGCCTTGGAAGAGCAGGTCATGAATGGTGGCACGTGTGTCTTTTCCCCACGAGCAACAGAGTGAGGGAGCTCCCCGGTGGCTCATCCCTGGTATTGCCTTTTCTCTTGTGTTTGCTCTTTGCTGGGGCTCAGGTGTTGGGAGGTGTGGAGTATTCATGCTGCTCCTGTGGGACCCAGGAAGCAAGTGCTTCTAAGCCACTTGCATATTTCTTTTGTCAAATATTTGCCTTTTGCAAGCCACTTTGTGATAGTTTTGTGTGTTTTGTGTTTTGTCAAAAGAGGTCTTTCTATGAGTGTGGAATATATCTGTGAATGGCAGAATTTTTCATATTCTTGTGTATGTCTGCCTTTCATTCTCCCAGTGTTGCCTTTTGTAAGTTTCTTTTGTTTCTTTCCAGTAGTGTGACCATTTTCACCCTTCTTGCCTTGAACCGGCTAGGGCCTCCAGTACAGTGTTGAAAGGAAGTGGTGAGAGTAGGTGTCCTTGTCTCCTTCCAGATAGTAGAGAGAAGGTTTTCATTATTTTTGTATATATTTTCTAAAGTTTGTTTATTTATTTATTTAGAGCACATGCATGGGAAGGAGACTGAGGGGGGGAAAGAGAGGATTCCCAAGAAGAGTCCACACTCTCACCTGAGAGTCTGATGCAGGGCTCAAACCCATGAACCGTGAGATCATGGCCTGAGCTGAATCAAGAGCTGGAAGCTTCACCAACTATAGGCCACTCAGGAACCCAAAGAGTTCAGTATTTTACCACTACATATGACACCAGTGGCGTTACTGGTAGAGTGGTCTATCAAAATTTGAAAATTCTCTATTTTTAATTTTCTAAGATTTAAAAATCATCAATGAAATAATGACTAGATTTTCTGAGAAGTGTTTTGTGCATCTTTTGCAAAAAGAGATTTTCTTTTTAATGTTTTGGCTTAACGTAAAACAACTCTTGACCTTCTAGAATAAGCAGAACCTGTTGTCTCTTTTCATTGGATTCCATTTGTAACTATTGTGCTTCGGATTCTTGCATCTGTATTCGAGAGTAGTGGGTGTTCACTTGCACCCAATTTTGCTGTCTTTCCTGGGGTTTGAGGTTAAGGTCCTGCTGGCCTCCTAAAATGACGTAGGTAGGAGCACTCCTTGTGCTTTCCCAGAAGAATTTTTTTGTATGTTCTTTATTTTTGGGAAAAAGTGATAGGCAAACCTGCTGGCGTTAGGTTTTCCTTGAGAGAAGGGATTTCATGGCAGATTGCTTTTTTAAGTGGAAACAAGATTTTTCCGATTTTCCATATCTTCTATTTTCTAGATAAGGCATTTTGTTTTCGAAGAATTTGCTCAGACTTCCCAAACTTACCAAGAAAAAAGTGCAAACTGGTTTATAATATCCTTCTTATCTGCAGCATATGTTTTGATATTTACTTTAGTAATCCTTGATAGAGGTAAATCGTGCTTTGTCCCTTTCTCAGACAACCAACTTTGGCTTTTTTGATTTCTGACATCTACTCTTTGTTTTCTGTTGCATGGATTTCTGCCTTTTATTGTTCCATCTATGTGGTGATTTCCGTCCTTTCCTGTAGTTCTAGAAAGAAATCCTTCATTTGATGTTTAGCCTTTGTTCTTTTCCAGTATGTGTATTGTATTTGCTTATTGGTGTGTTGATTCATTTTAGAATGAGAGCATGAGCAGGGCAGAGGGGCAGAGGGGGAGAGAGAGAGAGAGACAGAGAGACAGAGAGAGAATCTCAAGCAGGCTCCTCACTCAGTGAGGAACCTTGCTCGGGGCTCGATCTTGTGGCCATGGGATCAGGCCCTGAGCCAAAATCAATAGTTGGTTGCCGAGGGACTGAGCTATCCCTATGAGTCTCCCTTTAAGCACACTTTTACTGATCTCACAAGTTTTGATAAGCCAAATGTTTATCTTTTATGTGAAACTATTTTCTAACTTTCATTGTGGCATTTTTTTTTCTTAATTCATCACAATGTTTAGTAGCATAACACCTTGATATTTTGGGATACTTTCTCGTTCTCTCTGTGCGGATTTCTAGCTTAATTCCATGAAGTTATCTGTCTCAGTGTTTTGGTGTGGTTATAACAAAATACCATAGACTGGCTGCCTAATAAGCAGAAGAAGCTTCTTTCTTATAGTTGAGGAGACTGGGAAGTTCTCAAGGTCAAGGCGTCTGCAGATTCAGAGTCAGGTGAGAGTCAGCTTCCTGGTTCATCAACAGCTTGCTTCTCCATGTCCTCCTGTGGTGGCAAGGGTGACAGTGCTCTCTCAGCCGCCCATGACTGGTCATCACCGGAAGTCTCCCTGTCTTCATACCATCACTTTGGAAGTGATGAATTTTGGGGGAAATTGAACTCTTCATTGAATGCAAGCCCTAAATATGCCCTGCAGTATTTCAGTCCTTTGAGATGAGATGACTTTCCTAGTGTCCTAGCATATATGAGTTTTCATGAACTGTTCTTTGGTCACGTGAAAAAAATATTTATCGGTAAGATATGCAGTATTTCTATATTTATAGGTTAGATGAAGTTTGTTAATGACAGAATTCAGATTTTAGTAACAACTTTAAATCAAGTAAGTAATAGACGAGAATGAGTTTAATACTACTAACATATCACAGTGTTTAGCTACTGTGAGAAAAAACTAATGAAAGATTTTGCATTCTCTTTTATGTTTTCTTTAAAATGTGGTGTGCATTTTATACTTTCTATACATCGCAGTTTGGAGGAGCCTCCTTTCAAGTACTTATAATAAAGTACGTGACTGCATTTTGGACAGCCCCGTCCCACTCCCTTGATTTTCCTGTTGTCAGTTCTGTCCGATACTGAGAAATGTTATTTCGAGTCTCCCATCGTGCTTTTCTATATTTGTCAATTTTTCTGTAGTTTGACATTGCGTTATCAGTTATATGCAAATTAGTCTTGTTTTCTTGGAAGATGGAATTTTAATCGCAAATTGTTCCTCTTTTTCTCTAGTAGAGCTTTTTGCTATAGAGGTTATTTTATTGGAGGGTCCCAGTGGCCACATCAGTTTTCTGTTTGGTAAGATTTGCCTGGCGATCTTTTACTTCCACCTGTCAGTGATCATTCGTTTTAAGGTGTAACTTTGTGACCAGTGAATGCTTAGTTTCCTTTTAATGAATTTGATAGTCAATCTTTTGCTTGGAGTATTTGAGTACGTGTGACTGATATGTTGGTTTACACCTACCATATTACTAGTTTCTTCCTGGTCCCACCTGTTATTTGTTCTTTTGGCCTCTGACCTTCCATTAGAAATATAAGGGATTTTTATCAACTGATGAATGGATAAAGAAATTGTGGCTTATATACACAATGGAATACTACGTGGCAATCAGAAAAAATGAAATATGGCCTTTTGTAGCAACGTGGATGGAACTGGAGAGTGTTATGCTAAGTGAAATAAGCCATACAGAGAAAGACAGATACCATATGGTTTCACTCTTATGTGGATCCTGAGAAACGTAACAGAAGCCCATGGTGGAGGGAAAGGAAAAAGAAAAAAGGTTAGAGTGGGGGAGAAAGACAAAGCATAAGAGACTGTTAAAAAATGAGAACAAACAGAGGGTTGATGGGGGGTGGGAGGGAAGGGAGGGTGGGCGATGGGTATTGAGGAGGGCACCTTTTGGGATGAGCACGGGGTGTTGTATGGAAATCAATTTGACCATAAATTTCATATATTAAAAAAAAGAAATATGAGGGATTTTTGAAATGTACACGTATCTGGTAGGTAATTGGAATATATTTCTAGAGGCTGGTGCATTTTAAACTGACCCCCGCCTGATTCAGGACTTGGACTGCTTCCTTGACACTGCCGTCTCATTTTTCTTTTCTTTTTTTTAATATTTATTGGTTTTTTGAGAGAGACATAAAAAAGTGGGGGAGGGGCTAGAGAAATGGAGACACAGAATCTGAAGCAGGTTCCAGGCTCTGAACCATCAGCACAGAACCTGACACGGGGTTCCAACTCACAAACCGTGAGATCGTGACCTGAGCCAAAGTCGGACATTCAACTGACTGAGTTAACCAGGTGCCCCTGCTGTTTCCTTTGACATTTGAACCACGGTGAACACTTTCACCTTTTTTTCGGTAAAATTTTAAAGTTTTAGATAGATTTTGGCGTAGTTGTCATTGTTTTGTGTCTTTAATGATTGTTAAGATTTGTTCTCATAGCCTTTCTGTTGGGACGCTGTTCTGGAAGCCTTGATTTTTCCTATATCTGTCAGAGACTAGGTTTCTTTTCTTTAACGACGTGTTTTAATATTGTTTTTAGTTCGTTTGTGTAGTTGATTCCTCATCTTAGTTGTTTGTTTGTTTTTTCTCTTTTTGCTTTTGTTTTGCCTGGAAAATATCTTTACCTTGTCTTCACTTTGAAGGTTTTTATTAGGTAAAGACTTCCAGGTTGGTGGTTATTTTCATTCAACATTTTCTAGATGACAATCCATCATCTGGCTTCATTTGCTTTCTGGAAACGTGAGCTGGTAGTCTTGTCCCATGGAAGGCGGTATCTTTTACCTCTCATGACTGTTAACATCTTTTTGCCTCAGGCATTCTTTGTGGAGTCATTGTCATGGTTCTTTTATGAGTTTTGGAAAGTTTTGATTCTTTGTAGGGATCTGGTAACCCCCATTCTGTGTTTTCTCTACTTTGAAGGTTCTCATTGGACACTTCAACCATATTTTGTGTGTCTTTTGGGTTTCTCTACTGATTTTTTCTCTGTGTATGGTCTAGATAAATTTTTACATACTTATCTTCCAGTTCACTGTGGCTCTCTTCACTTGTGTTTAGTCTGATATTAAGCCCACATAGTTCTTAATCTTACTAAAATTTTTTTTTTACTCTTATTTATGTTGGAAAGGACAGAATTTGAGCAAGGGAAGAACAGAGAGCTAGACACAGATACCGAAGCAAGTTCTAGGCTCTGAGCACTCAGCACAGAGTCCAACGCGGGGCTCAAACTCCCGAATCACGAGATCACGACCTGACCTGAAGTCAGATGCTTAACCAAATGAGCCATCCAGGCGCCTAGAGTTCTTAGTTTTAGCTCTGATAATTTTTAGGTTTAGAATCTGTTTTGATTCTCTGAAAATTTCCCATTTGTCAAGTAGGCTTGTTGGACAGTTGACCTTTGCATCCCGTATTCCCAGTCGGTGTGTCTCCCTTTGGTCTCTTTCTGTTCGTTCTTCTTTTCGTCTATATGATGTAAAACCTTGTTTTTTAAAATGTTTATTTATTTATTTTTCAGAAAGAGAGTGAGAGTACGCGTCGGGGTAGAGGATGGGAGGGGAGCGTAGAGACTCTTGAGAGGCTCCATTCTATCAGTAGAGAGACCAACACAGGGCTCACACTCACAAACCTGAGTCGAAACCAAATTTTGGTCACCTAAACGAGTAACCTGAGCTATCCTCGTGCCTTTCCCTGTTTTTTTTTTTTTTCTTTTTTATTAAAATTTTTTTTTAATATTATTTATTTTGAGAGAGAAGTAGAGACAAATCTTGAGCATGGGAGATGGAGACAAACAGGGAGACACAGAATCCAAAGCAGGCTCCATGCTTTTCAATGTCAGCACAGAGTCCGACACGGGAATCAAATCATAAAACCGTGAAATCATGACCCGAACCAAAGTGGGATGATTAACCGACTGAGCCACCCAGGCATCCCTTTTCTTTTTTCTTTTCTTTCTTTTGTTTCTTTTTTTCATTTCTTTTCATTTATTCTTTTTCTTTTCTTAATTTCTTTTTTAAATTTTGTGTTGGACATTATGGAGAAGCATAGAGGCTCTTCGTGTGCTTGCTTTTCTTCAGCCTTTCATCCCACACACACTGAGTGTGATGGTTATTGAGCTCAGTCAGGCCTGAATGACTTGTCACCGGTCCTCTGTCTTTGTAAGGTTCAGTGTGAGCGGGGCTCAAAATGTTCACCACCCCCGTGTAGTCCTCCAGGATGTCCATCTCGAGGCCTGGAGTGTCTTCCAGGACCCCTCTTTGGGGCTTGGTCCAAAAGCCCAGGTATTTTCTCCGCAGCACAATGAGATTATTGAAGGCTCAGCTTCTCAGGCAGTGTTTGCCGAGTGCCGGGGTAATTTTCTGTACCTCCCTGTGCTGTACAGTGTTGGTTATCAGTGATTTTCTGCTTGTCTGTTTTGTTTCCTTTCCTGCTCATTGGTATATTGCCTCAAATCCCTGAAGAAATTCAGAATCCTCAAATTCCTTGAGGGAGAGAGAGGACTCTGAACATTAGTGTTGGCTCAGTGGGCTTCCCTTTTGTTGGGGTCTCGTTCCTTCCAGTTGTGACTACCTCAGTGTCTCCTTGATGCCTTCAAACATGCTTCAGATTGAAATCATCTTTCCTAGTTCATGATAGGTTGACTAACAGAATATTCACAAGTATAAGAGCAGGCGGGGAAGAAAGAGAAGTCATAGTAAACATTTTGCTCAACAGCATTTGTTGCAGGAGAAAACGAAACCCTGTAATCCTTGCCTAGTACCCGTCGTTCTAAAATGGTCAGTTTGCTCATCCTCAGCCAGCGTCCGTTGAGTGGTGATGTTGTGTCTCAGGCCCCCCCACCCCACCGCCGCTGCCTTCCTCCCCTTTCATGTGCTTGCCCAGGGCAAGCATTGCAGTGACGGGCTGGATGTGGCAAAGCAGGACGAGGAGGTGGATGGGGTGACACTTATTCTGTGAGTGTTTGATCAGTTTTGGCTTTTTAAAAAATTTTTTGGTAATATTTATTTACTTTTGAGAGAGAGAAAGTACGGACAAAAGGGCAGAGGAAGGGAGACCCAGAAACTGAAGCAGAATCGGGATGAATTGCCCCTCAACTGTACAGAGCAACCCCGACAACAAGGGTTTCTGGGTTGGTGCACCTGCATCATCTGCACAGACACAACTAGGCACCCTTGTTGAGCCCCTTTATGACCCTGCACCATTGTGGTAGTTGGGATCTGGCATCTGTGTTCCTCGGAGTCGAAGGTGGAGGCACATCTGAGTTTATCTGAAAGAATGATGCAGTTAGGAGGAATCGCTTACTTGCGCACTGCCGTTCAGGAAAGGCTTTTTCTGGAGAGGTCCATCAGCATCTGAGTCTAACAGAACATTCTCCAAGCAGTCTCTGGGGCCAAAAGCCAGAATCAAGGAGAAACGTGGCTTTGTTTTAAGCTATGGAAGGGGAAGTGGAGTCAAGTGAGGCACCAGGCCGCTGGTGTTGGGCAGAAACTTCCCCGTAAGGAATTTGGTATTCAGAGAAGGGCCTTGGGTCATTGTGTCCTCAGGGGAAAGGACTGACATGATGTTAACATTTTTAAAAGCTGGTGCTGTTACTGTGTGGATAGTGTGTTGGGGGGTGACACGACTGGAAGCAGGGTAGACGCCATTGGGTAGTGTGGCTCCTATTGTGTGGGTTGAGCTATAAGATTCGTGCTTTAGGCAACAGGTACAACCGCCTCATATCACCCATCACATAAAGCACAGGACAGTTTGTGTCTTTATACCCTACACAGAACTACGTAATATTGAAAAGCAATGTGTGTAATAGTTACCTGGGTGAGTACAAGGCGTACACTAAAGTGTTCACCTGTTTATTGAGTGCATGGCAGGTACTGTTCTAGGTGCTGAACACTATGTGCTGCAGGTACCTCACCCAAAGACGTATGTGGTTATACGGAGAGCAATAGAAGGGCATGGGAGTGTGTGGTTTGGTGGAATAGGGGGAACGTGTGCACAGTGCTGCTGCAGGATGGCTGATTTTGTCACGAGTCTGAGTCACTCAGAATCGGGGAGGAGATTCTTCTTGGGAGGTTCGGCTGCCCTGAATTCTTCTTCATCCACCCCCCTCTGTCTCTTGGACACCTTTCCGACCGCCTCATAGTGAAGCTCCATCTGGGTGGGTTGTCGGCTCTTTGAGTTCCACATGGGCCACAAATCTGCAAACATCTCTGCCTCCTCTTGTGAACGTAGCAGCTTGCTACCTGGTCCGGTGGTCAGAAGCCAGGGAGATGGCTTTGCCTCTTTCCTGTTCTTCCCTCTCCCTGCTGGTCCCTGGGTACTCTGTCATGGAGCTTGCATGTCTCAGAGGCCATGTGTGAGGTCCCTGGAGATCTGTACCCTGTCTTCACTTGGGTGGACTCGTGGAGGGACCGAGTCCTGCAGTCCTCCCTGCACCTGCCCCACTCGCCTCTCAGCAGCTTGGCTGTGTTGGGAGCGCCTCCCGCTGTGCAGAGATGCCGACATCCTGCCCCATCCGTGTACAATACGCCACGATCTCTGAGAAGACGGCCTTTCTTCTGAAACTGTGTCCCGCCTGTTGGCCCTTTGTGCTGGCTTTTGCTGAGCAACTTAGTAACTAACTCTTTTGGGGAAACAGGTTTGCTTTGTGTACAAGGAACCTCCAAATTACTCCTATTCTGTTCCTGGGTGGCTCAGTCGGTTAAACAGCCAACTTCAGCTCGGGTCATGAACTTTGTGTTGGCGAGGTAACCCCCGAGTCTGGCTCTGTGCTAACAACACAGAGCCTGGAGTCTGCTTTGAATTCCTTGTCTCCTTCTCACTCCGCCCCTCCCTTGCTGCTCTTTGTCTCTGCCTCTAAGAAATAAAGAATGACATTTAAAAAATTAAAATCAAAAAATTCTATTTTACTTTTTTCTGTTGACGATGGTAGTGCTTTCTCCATTTTTCCCCACGGATGACTACAACTGATCCTAGAAAAACTTGGTTCTCGGTTTTAAATCCTGCCCACAATTGAAAATCCATGTATAACTTCCTCGCCAGAAATCTTAAGTGTTCAAACTCTCCTGTTGTCCAGAAACCTTAGTAGAAACACAAAAATTTCATTAACATTTGTATGTTTTATGTCATATATACCATATTCTCCGAGTCGAGGAAGCTATGGAAACAGTTACATAGAAAACAGGTTCACAGCTCTGTGCTGTATTCATACCTAAGTTTTTTCTCCGTTTTGTTTCTAGGATAAATTGTCTACCAGAACTCGCATCAGTGTTGGCTTAGGTTACACACTAAGCTGTTTTTAAGTGTATCTCCAGAACTAGTCATCAGAAATGGAGGAATTAGAAAGATTCCTGTATATTTACATTGTTACATGCGTAACCATGCATTAACATTGAAGAGTGACTACTTCATGATTGCTTAATGTAATCAGTACGCTTGCTACCTCATGGCCTAGGAGATACAGGGGTGAATGAATTGTTATAAAGCTTTTCTAGCCTGCATTTTACAGCCATATTCCTAATAGAGTCTGAACACATTGTTGCATTACAAAAAAGGCCTGTGAGAGTAGGCTGAGAGGCATTTTCTCCAGGCAGGTACAGAGACAGGCATGCTACAAGGTAATGTCATTTTTTGAAAGACTACTTATGGAAAACACATTATTCGTTTTATATCAGATCTTATGTCCCTTATGTCCGTGTGTGGGTAGGTTGTCCAAGTGCACAAAAGTCTCACACACGATGTTCCTGCTGAAAAACCCTTAGGTGGTAGTGACACACGTGCGTCTCGGGTGGACTGGCTGCATGCTCCCTCGATTTTCACGCACAGACGTGTGCACGGCAGGTGAAGAGATTCACTGAGCTCCTTGGTAAGGATTTGCTGTCTGGAAAGTGAGGGTGGGTCTCACAAATGTCCTGATGTGCAGACCTGCATGGGGTGGGGAGGACCCGCTGGATGGGGCAATTTTGGGTCTCGGGGCCTGGCTGTATGTGGTGGATGCGGGCAATGTCTTTGCAACTTTTCAGGAGGGCCTTCCTGGCTCAAGTCTCCATAGACGGCTGGCTGTCTTTAGTCCCAGCGCCCTTGTCATGGAATGGTCCATGTGGGAGAGTAGCTGAGACTCTGCCGGATCACATCTGGTGGCAGCAGGCTTTCCAGCGATGGCACTGCCATTCAGCTTTCCTCGACCTCTGGGTTTTTCACCAGATCTCCTCTCTGTGCTGTCTTCTGTGACATCCTCTGGGTTTTTCTCTGCACTCGACCTTCTTTAGGATACACATTTTGAATCTCTGCATCCCCCAAACCTTTTTCGTATTTTTTTTTTTTTTACCATAATCAGAGTCTCATTCTTGAGTTTCCAGATAGGCTGTGACATAGGTCCTGTGACCACGTCATTTGGACAGTTTTCTGTAGCAGGGATTTCTTTATTGTGTTGGCCTTGACGGAGTTTATAAAAACATCCCTCGGAATCCTCCTTTCGTATATTTCATCTGAGGTTGTTCTCTTTGGTAGCAATGACCGTCCTTCTTGTAAATGGCATTTGTCATGAGCTTCACATGTCCTCGTGGCCCCTTCTCCGCTGGTGTACTTAGACTTGCTGCCCTCCAGAGCGAGTGAGCTGCCAAGACACGTTTGATGGTGACCCGTGGGGTTCTGGGTGGCCAGGACATTGTCCAGTGTCAGTGGAAATTTAAAGGACAGTCCCTTGCTTTCAGCGTACTTCCTGAGTTGAGGGACAGAGCCGGGATGGAACTGGTCCAGGGAAAGGGCTCTGGTTGTGCAGCCAGACCACTGGCCACTGGCACTTGTTGCCTTCAGGACCCTGGGGTGAGCTTCCTCCACAGGGCCAGTCGCCCTGATCATACCCAGCCTGTGTCCGCTCAGACGGTAGCTGCTTCACCCCTTCCTACCCAACATCATTGTGCTCACTTGTCTTTTTCGTGAATAAATGTCCTTTGTGGCAATTTCCCCCCGACAGGGCACCTCCTTCTGCATGAAAAACCTGTGCAGGCAGCCATGGTCTCCTCAACTGATTTTCTTGGGTTTTTCACTTTTTGTGTTGGAGTGGTTGACATGTGGTGGATTGTAGTTCCTTCTTCTCTGCAATCACCTCTTGGGCGTCTGGGAAACCGTGTACTTCCTCTTCGTGGTAGAAGCTGCTCTTCCTATCCGTCTTGACCATTCTAAAAGCCAAACCCCTTTCTAAAATCACCAAGCTATCCTGTGCCTGCATTGAAATATTCCAGTTTTTGGTCATTCCCTTCCTTCTGCCTTAACTTGTGATGTCAGGACTTGTCTTTCCGTTTGAGTCGAGATTGCACGTGTGCCCGTCTCATAACATTAGTACCCCCATAGAGATGCCACATCTTCAACATGAGACAAAAAGATGTCTCACAAAAAGCCCCAGGTTTTTCAGGTGCTGGGATAGCCGCAGCGAGAGCTTCGAGAATTTCCCTTTCTTTCACGCTGGCCGGCTGGCAGCTGCAGCTGTGGGCCTCAGTACATGTCAGGCCATTCAGCCTTTTCTTGTCATAACATGATTCTTCTCTGCATCTCGGGAGCACGTCCAGCATCCTTACGGACACATCAGACGGGTCCCAGGGTGTAATCCATGGTTCATGGTATTACGCTTAACACGGTGACAATTACCCAGGAACCATGAGATATCACGTTTCCTGTGGTGCTTGATTTACTGGAGAAATGAAGGGCTTACCAAGAGCTGATTAGCAGATTCGTGCAACACTTGACGTGACCTCAATAGCAACAGGAGGTGGTGCACACTTTCCCCAGAGGACAGCGTCTGCTACAGCTCATTTTATGCGATTAGGACTTCATCCTGAATTTCCACTTTTGTTTGCCTTTCTCTTGACTGCAAATGGCATCTTGTGGGTATGGTCTGTTTCAATTTTTTTACTGGGAGAGAGACAGAGAGGAGGAGAGAATGAGTCTGGGAGGGACACAGAGAGAGAGAGCGACAGGAGGTGGTGCACACTTTCCCCAGAGGACAGCGTCTGCTACAGCTCATTTTATGCGATTAGGACTTAATCCTGAATTTCCACTTTTGTTTGCCTTTCTCTTGACTGCAAATGGCATCTTGTGGGTATTGTCTGTTTTCAATTTTTTTACTGGGAGAGAGACAGAGAGGAGGAGAGAATGAGTCTGGGAGGGACACAGAGAGAGAGAGAGCGACAGCATGCGAAGCAGTCTTCAGGCTCTGAGGTGTTAGCACAGAACCCGACATGGGGCTGGAACCCAGGAACCCTGAGATCATGAGCTGGGCCAAAGTCGGAAGTTTAACCCACTGAGCCACCAAAGGCACCCTAGGTAATCCTATTTGATCTGACATTTCCTTCTTGCCTTTATTCCCCCCCATCACTATGGAGAGGTGAGTGATACAGGCCCATCAGGAAATTGAGTAGTTTTCTGGAGATTAGACTGTTAACATTGCCTTTGTCTTGTAATTTCCTAAGATACTGATCAAGGTTGGGGCAGAAAGAGGGTGAGAGGATCCAAAGCAGGCTTCATGCCATGAGTTCAAAGCCAGATGCAGGGCTTCAATTCATGACCTTGAGATCATGACCTGACCCGAAATCAAGAGTCAGCTGCTTAACCCACTGAGCTACCCAGGCACCCCAACACTTGCTGATTTTCTGTCTTTATTGGTTCCCACCAGGCACATTGGGCTTGTCCATAACTCAGTGTAAACCCAGGGAATGGTGGAGAGCTCCCATTCTGCTACCATGCTACCTGAAAGCAACCATTTGCTGATTTACAAAAAGATCCATTGACCCCCTTTCACTTATCACTTGGTGCTTAAAAGGCGGCAGTTGGCATGGTAAGAGTTATGGAGCATGAGCCCGACTGAGAGTAAACCGCAAGTTAGCCGCCCCCTGCCACCCCATGGGGGATCTGAGGAATATCCCTTGGACACCCCTGCTACCCAAGAACAGGGGCTTAAGCCCTTGCCGTGCTAATGTCGGAAACAAAGGCACGGGAAAAATTAAATTCCTTATGCCTTTAGGCCTTTGACAACACCTTGAAACCAGCACAGTGACCTCCAAGAGCTCAGCTGCCTAGATAATGGCACTTTGATGGGGGCAAAAGAGAACTGTAGCCTAACATTACCCCAACATCCAGGACCTTGTAAGTCCACTTCCTTTCCCTCAGTTTCCCCGATGTACACGGGCAATCAACTTGGGACACGGGATCCAACTTACGGTCCCCGATCTACATCTAAAGGGTCTCATGACACGTTTCATTAAGGGTTAATAGTGTTTCCCAAGAGTTATGCCCTGAAGGTGCAGGAAACCTTGCTTCCAAAATTTCTTATTCTATCCCTGACCTCCTGCCAACCTGAAGGAATATAATGATGAGTTAGCTGTAGGACCCCAGCACAGCTCTTCCAGGCATTAAGAAAGCCACCTTTTTCACCAAAGACGTCTTCCAGAATTCTGTGTTGGTCATCAGCTGTGGACCAGTCCACCATCATCCCCAAATATCAGCATTTTGGTGTCCGAATGTGGGGCTTCGAATCTTCTCACCTTGACTCTGTGCTTCAGTGTCAATTTGGTATGTTTTCTCTTTCATTTACTCTCATTTCAGAGGATTTTTGAGAAGTAGGGTCTTATGGGAACACTTTTGCGGGGATTGCTCTGGCTGCAATCCTCTAGGCTGCGGCGACTCTACGGGGAGGAGAAAGCCTGCCTTTTGGTTGGAAGTTAGGACCTTGGCCAGAATGGCAGTGAGATGCAGAAACTTGACGCCCTCTCTTTATTCCTTTCCGTGTCTAAAGTTGTCTGTCTTGGGCAGGGGACAGCCACTTAAGTGACTACCATGTCTGCCAATCTTAAGACTCCCGTGTGTGAGGATTCCTCCTCATTGATCTAATGTGACCCCCTCCATATCTCTGGGGTAGCCTCTTCTGCATGCCAGATCTCCACTGAGAGCTGACCGAAACCAGCACCTGACTGAATTCAAACCCAACAGGGCGCCATTTCCTAGGGAGGTTCGCTGTGAAGACTACGCGGGTCAGAATGTCACTTATATCATGATGGATTTCTCTCTTTTCTGTTTTCCCTCAATGTCCTCTATTAACTACTACTTAAAATTGGGTCATTTCCCCTTGTCAAACTCTTCTAGTATTTCCATGGGTTGAAAATGGCAGTTCCTTCTCTGCCTTCTCAGCAAAGGAGACGCGGGTCTGTAAGTCAGGCACCCATCTGTTGTCTAGAATGCAATGGGGAAGCCGGTGGGGGTGGGGAGGCTAGCATCCCTCCTTCAGGAGCCCTTCGCCACCTGGTTGGCAGTCATAGTGATTTTGTTCAAGGGATGTCTCGGGTCGCTTTGACACTTCGGGAACCCCTGACATATTCTGTGTGGGGGATGCTACTGGGGAGTCGGGATGGATTCTAAGGGTAATGGACCTTCTCTCTCCCCTTTTCTCTCGAGGTGGAACATGGGAGTTCCTCTTTGGTCCGCAAGGATTCTCCCTTAGGATGCCTTTTGAACCCACTGGAAACAGTTGGGTTTGCAAAATGTGGAAAGGACTGATCCTGTAACACGGCATGGCTTTACTAAACAGGGCAAGTGGACGGCTGTTGCCCTAGGTCCAGCCCTTGGTGGCTAATGGGACACAGGGGCTTCTTGCAGAATGTGTTTGGTCAGTAGCTAAGCAAGTGAGCTCCCCCTTGATATGTTGGATGAAATTTGTCTAAATAGGCCTCCTCCTGAGAGAACTCAGAACTCAGTCACTGAAGGTAAGAGAGGCAATCCTTGAAAGGGTAACACGGACGCTTCCTCTCTGCATGATAGATCTGAGGGCCTCTCCCTCATTCCTTTCGTGAGTTAGGGGCTATAACTGGAGACAACTGTGCTCAGGTTACCTCAAGATGGAGACTTTTAAGGAAATTTCCCAGGCAGCTGCTGAAAATCCACTTATTTCGGGGAAATTCCCTGTCTTTTCCGGCCTGACTTGAACTGCCTTATTCCACTTTGGTGGAACAAAAGACATGGTGTCAGCTCTTCTGTCCCAGCTGACAAGATTAGACCCGGGAAATTTTCCTTCTCTGCCTTCTGCTGGCACCCCAAATCTTCTGCCTTCCCATCCCCTTCCTCCTGTTTCTGCACCAGCTTGTGTGGGGCCTATAGAACTGGTTCCCTTACCACCCTCAGTGCCTTAGGCACCATCGGCCCCTCTTCCCACGCTAAATATCAAGGGAAAAAGAGCATTCCCTTGCACCACGCACTTCAGGTTCTTGGAGCCCACTGACATCTCTGGTAAAAACTGAACGGTGGAACAAATGAGTGTAGGTCTTTTCTGTGGGTGTAGGTGAACCAATTCCGTGTTTCAGCTAAATGAAGTTTGCTGGTTTCATTAAGATAGACTTGTCTTTAGAGTCATCAGCATTCAGTGTGAAAATTTATTCTATCAATCTTTATGAAAGGTCAAATATGCTCAATGGATCTCGATTGCAATTTGTCACCAAATGAGGACTTGAAATAATGGTTAATTTCAACTGTCTTAAATGGTTAATTACTTGGGTAATTCTGAAGATAACTTTCAAAGTCTTTGGAAACCTGAGACTTTAGACTTGTGCTTTTAAGTTTACACGGTGAATGACAAGACGTTCATGGGACATCTATGTCCTTTCCAAAGAGATTGCAGGGGAAGTCTTTCATTATTGGACATAGAAGTGGTCTTTTAACTTCTTTCTTTTCTACTTTTTATGTTTATCCTTTTTGAAGAGAGAAAAGACAGAGAAACAGAGTGTGAGTGGGGGAGGTGCAGAGTGAGAAGGAGACATAAAACCGAAGCAGCCTCCAGGCTCTGAGCAGTCAACACAGAGCCCGACGTAGGGCTTGAACCCATGAACGGCTAGATCGTGACCCGAGCCGCAGTCGGACACTTAACGACTGAGTCACCCAGTCGCCTCTGTGCTTTTAATGCACAGGAACTTATGCAGAGGAACTCCTTAATGCATAGGAACTAAGGCTATTTGGACCTATTTGAAAACATGCTTTGTGCTTAACTGACTCATGAATTAGCCATCTAAAGAATTCTGGTGCAAAGAGGTCTCAACTGCTTATTAAGTTTTCATTGGAGACTACGGTTCTAAAAGTTAAAATTCTGCTAAGTGTTCTTAAGACTGATGGAAATAAGGAAAGCAGTTTTGTTGGAAAATAGGAGGTTGTAAGAAAGATACAAAGAATGGCAATACATTTTTTGTTGAGGGTAAAAGAAAGAAAATTGGGTTAAATGGGTTGTTTGGAAAGAAATGACTTGGGACAAAACCTGAAGGCAAAGGAAAGTTGTACCAGGTTCATGAAGGGAAATCTTTGGAAAGGAATTTTATGGGTGGTAAAGCTGGACTAAGTTTGCCGTCTACGGATTTTACTACACTGATATAAGTTTAAAATCCTGTTTTCTTATGTTTTGGAAAGACAAAGTTTTCTTGGATTGTTGATCTGCTCTTCATAAGAAAATGTAAACAAAGTTTTGTTTTGTTTTTTTCTTTGTCTTTTGTATGCCAGGAAAACCAAAGCTTTGGATATGTTCTTTGTCAAGTCTGATGACTTAAACTGAAAACTTCTCAATGGTAAAGGAGTTAGGTTTTGCTAACAACTATAAAATGTTCCCTATTTGCCTTTGGAATCTCGTCTTGCCATCTCGGTTAAATATCAACTTAAATTTTATTTTTTATCATTTATTTTTGAAATTCAGAGAGATAGAACATGAGCAGGGGAAGGGCAGATAGGGAGGCACAGAATCTGAACCAGGCTCCAGGCTCCAAGCTGTCAGCACAGAGTGTGACGTGGGCCTGGAATTCACAAACCACGAGATTATGACCCGAGCTGCAGTCAGACGTCTAACCAACAGAGCCACCCCAGTGCCCCAATAATTTAAAGTTTCACATTGGAAATGATCTGTAATTCTATCTAGGATGTGCTCTATCACTTCCTAAGGCTTGAACGAACTTTCCCAAGAATTCAATTGTAAATGAAGTCTTTTTGACCAATTAGGACTTTTTATGTGGCATGTATGCTAAGTTGCTTGGAGAAGCGTTGTCAATGGTAAACCTTAGGTTCTCTTGCTTGGGTTAATGCTGTAACTGCTCAAAGACAGGCAATGCTCAAGTTTTAATTGGTTCTGCTCTAAGGTCTTCACTTGATATTCTTTGTATCACAGTGTTATATGCCACAGAAAGAACCGAATGCCCTTGTCAGTTGCGTCATCCTGAAGTCTCATCAGATCTCTAACACTATTTCTGAGACTTTAACACTTGGTATTGTTCTTCTCTCACAAAACCTTTTTGGTCTTGTAGGAAACTCACAAAAAAACCACTTTTAGGAGAAATACAAGAATTTGAAAACTTTCTGGCCTGGATAGGCTATAAAAATTCAGTCTGGAGATACCTTAGAAGGGATTCCAGCAAAATACACTTTCAAAGATCCTTAGGATCAATGACTCTTCTTGCAGAGTTTATGGAAATAAATGAGGCCAAGTTTTTCAAGTGGTGTTTTGCAAATGAATTAGTCTGGATGGCTACTTTTGGGCAATGAGGGTTTTTAGAGAGAAAATCTACATTTCAGCAATGCACATTTACAGATGTTAAATCCTAGGTGTCTTTAATTGTTTGCCTAAACTACACGTGAAGTAACCTTGAGAGATCCTGTCACAGTACCACAGGTATGGACAACCTTGTTGTTCTGTGGGCATAGTAATAAGACCCACCCTGGGTATAATCTTTAAACAGCTTGAAAATGGGATGGGTTTCCCCAACAACTGTATGCAAAGTCTTTTCTCACTGTATACCTATCAAGGGACAGTGCTCTAGTATTCACTTGTAGCTGAGTTAATTTGTAAATCTCTAAGTATGCAAACGATGTCCTCCCTACACCTGATCTGACAGTTACTCGAAACTCACCCCATATAAACCCCCAAGACCTGGTTTATTCACAGGATGGAATCTCATGCAACAGGGGATTTAACTCTGAAATAAAAAGCCCTTAATGCATCATATTATGTCTTCCAACTGCAATCATTTAGAGGGGCAATCTTCATGGGCTCCCGTATCGAAACAAAACCTCTACCCACTTTACAGGAAGTCAGTGGGCAAACGAGTGTGCCTTATTATTCCGAGGAACCTGTACGAGACCTCAAACCTCTCTTAGGATGGTCCCACCTTTCTTTTTCACTTTCCTTTCTCAATTCATACTAACATTTCCTTCTTACAGATGGGCCATTCGAAGGATCACTGCAGACATTTGAGTTCCCAACTGGAAAGACCAATCGGATTCCTGCTGCCTGTTCCCACTTCCATCTGAGGATGCTTCAAACCTCACATCTAAAAACCTCACTGGCAGCACTGGTAGACACGGGGTTTGGAATCTGATCTGACAAAATATTGTGTATACATTCTAGATTACCACCGAGAGAATTCTGGACTTCTGACTGACATGAATACTTCAATTGATTTAAACAATGCCTCTCTTCCCTTTAGTGACTGGCTACACTCCTGGACTTGAGCATGTTTGTCAACTACCAAAGGACTTTGGGCTTCTCTCTTGTTTTTCTAACTAGGCTTTGCAGGGTTCTCCCATGCCTATCTGCCTGGTGCCGACTCCATCACTACAATTACTTGCCAAACGATGAGACTTTCTACTCAAGAAAGCCCACTTTGAATTCAGCTGCCCCTGCCTTTTGTAACTCTTTTACATGTTGCTTAAGAAACCAATAAGGATCCATATAGGTTAGGACGACTTACGCCTCTACCCAGTACAACGAAGCTACAGAAGATGAAACCTTCTACCTTCATCAATCTTCAAGGTTTCAGGGTTGACGTTATTCAGTGAGGATATGATGAGGGAGCATAAGGCAGACTGAGGGATAAAGCACAAGCTAGCCCCTCTTCCCACCCCGGGGGGGGGGGGATATTATTGTTTTTCTGTGGACACTCTTGACAACCCAAGTAGAGGGAAAAGGGGCTTAAGCACTTGCCATGGTAATGTGTGATACAGCAAATGCAAATGAAATTCCCTTACTGCCTATAGCCCACTGACAAGTCCCTGAAACGGACAGAGTGAGCTCCTTCTAGAAGCTCGGCTGCTCAATGATGGTGATGACACTTTGCTAGGGTCAAAAGACAACCTTAGCGTAACATTATCCCAACAACGAGGGCCCTGCAGGTCAACGTCTATTAATTCAAATGGCCCAAGATATAAGCTGGCAGTCTTACTCCAAGCTTAAGCACCCCCGATATACATTCAATGCATCTCATGACTTGGGTTTCATTAAAGTGGCATTTCCCTAGCCACACTTAGCCCCCCAAGGTGCTGAAAACTTGCTTCCAACACTGCTTAGAGACTTACCCTATCCCTGATGCCCTGCCATCCTGATGGTGTGTGATAATGAGTTACCCTTCAGGACCCCAGTGCAGTTCTTCCTGCATGTGGGTTCTGTCCCCATCATTTAATAAAATCACCTTCTTTTTATGAAAGTTGTCTTAAGGAAATCTTTCTTTGTCTTGGGCTATGGACCACCCCAACCATCACCGCCACTCTTCATCAGTTTGACAACAGAACACCAACCATTGGTGGCTACAGATGCCTTCACCATGCAGAGCAGACTCTTCATCCATTGGCAATATTCTTCAGGATGTGCCACATGCCGGACACCGCCCACTAAAGCACTGCTACAGCAGAGCCACTCTCCAAATACCTGAGGGTTAACCACAAGCCAAAAGCTGGTAACTAGGTGTCACTACTGGCTTCAAAGGACAGGGCAACAAAAGCCAATGCCAGAAAATTTCCACCCCTGTCTGAAGAAACAGTGCAGGAAGTCTCCCTTGGTACTAGCCCATACATGGTTCTTACTCCTGAGGCAACCATTCTGTCAGGATACTGTGCTCGTTCGTTGCTTCGTTGCTCTATCGCATTCTCTCGTGTTAAGAAAGAACTTTGGTCTTCTCTGTATCCTCCATCCTGTTGCTCTTTTCCAAAAAAGTTCTCCCTGGTGTCCACTCAGGACAGTGTCTCAGAACCATTTTTTCCACTTTTAACTGGAGTGTCAGGCTATATTCTTGTCACTGCGGGGTCCCTTCGGCCACAGGATCCCTCAACAATTGACTTTCTGTACTCTGTGGACAAAGTTAAGCCCAGGGCATTTCAAATTGCCCAGGAGGAATGCCTATGTGGAGTCAGCGTCACCGATATTGGGAGGGAGCTATCCTCTCTTCTGGGATAAGAAGCATGTGGAGGTAGATATTTCCGTCTCAGCTTGATTCCATAATGTGGTGAACTGAAACACTTTTGCTCTGTTTCTAACCATTCTGATTATCCTGACCATAGGGATAACCCTGTATTGGGTCTCAGGCAAGGACAATGAGGCTGTCCCCCACATAGTGTGTGCTGGCCACTCCTAACCAGCTCTGAATCTGGTCTGTGCTAAACAAGAGCAGTTTCTGAGATCCCAAAGGAAGGATTGCCTTCCTGAGAGTACATGGTGTTTGGTTGGCTGGTATAAGAAATAATGGCTAGCCAACTTGTTTCCCTCCCTGGCCATTAAAGATTTCATTCTGAAGAGCAGTTGGTTCACCATGGGCAGGATTCTCGAGGACCTGCTTAGCACAGAAAGAGACCTTTCAAGAATTACAGCACCCCAGCCCTGTTCTAAACATTTGAACTTTCGCCTGCAACACAAGCCTGTTACCTTGGAATCACTGTCTTCTCTATCCACTGACAGGATGGCAAGGGAAAACAGTGAACTCCAGAAGCTTTCCCTCACTTTCTGAAGTAAGAACTCGGGCATCTTGCTTTTGGGTTCCCACTGTAGACGACAGAAGCTTTCCTTTGCCCCACTCTTTTGTGTTTCTTATCTATCTGTATCTTATTCCTGGGACGATCATCTTTCCAGGGAGTTGTCCTAGTCATTTTACCTCATTTTCTGGACCACATTCTTCCTTGGGGAACACCACCAGATAGCTAAAGCAGAGTTAATACTTTTCTTACTCAATGTGTTCTAAAGAATAGAAATGAAAGGAAAACTTCCAGACTCATTCTACGAAGACAGCTTTACCTTGACTCCGAAACCAGAGACCAAGAAAAAAAAGACTACAGAACAATATGCCTGATGAATAAGGATGCAAAAATTCTCAAGAAGACACTGGCAAATCAAACACACAGCATATGAAAATATTCACCATGGTCAAATGGGATTCCTTCCTGGGCTATAGGGCTGGTTCAATATTTGCAAATCAATCAATATGATATATCACATTACTAAAAGAACAAGAACCACATGATTCTGTCAATACAGGCAGAAAAAGCATTTGACAAAACACAGCAAACTTTCTTAATAAACACTTTCACGAAAGTTGGAATAGAAGGAACATACATAAGTACACATGATAAAAGCCATTGATGATAAAAGCCCATAGCTACTAGTATCATCCTCCTGGGGAAAAAAATGAAAGTTTTCCTCCTCTGAGATCAGGAACATGACAAAGATGTCCACTCTCACCACTGTTGTTGAACGTAGTTTTGGAATTCCCGAAACCAGAATTCATACAACAAAATGAAATAAATGGCATCAAAATGGCAAAGATGAAGTCGAACTTTCACTCTTCAGAGACCACATGATACTCTACATGGAAAACCTCACAGACCGCACCAAATTCTCCTAGAACTGAAACATGAATTCAGCAAAGTCGCAGGGTACAAAATCAATGTACAGAAACCCGTTGCATTTTCATACACGAATAATGAAAAACAGGGAGATATCAAGAAATTGATCACATTCACAATTGCGCCAGCACCATAAAATACGTATAATCTAAATAACAAAGACACCTATCCAAAGATATAAAAAAATTATGCTGAAAACTATAGAATGGTTATGAAGGAAATTGAAGAAGACACAAAGAAATGGGAAAATCTTCCATGTTCGTGGATTAGAAGAATAATTATTGTTAAAATGTCAATACTACCCAAAGCAATCGGCATATTCACTGCAATCCACATCAACATTGTGTCAGCATTATTTTAAAGCTAGAACAAACAATCCTAACATTTATGTGGAATCACAAAAGACCCCGAATATCCAAAGTATTATTGAAGTCTAAAACCAAAACACGATGCATCACAATCTCAGAATTTAGCTTCTGCTACAAACCTGTAATTAAGACAGTACGGTATGGGCACACAGACACACAGGCCAATGGAATAAAATATAGAACCCAGAATCAGACCCAAATATATATGGCTCACTAATCTTCCACAAAGCAGGAAACAGTATCCAATGGGAAAAAAAAAGATTCTTTAACAAATGTTGTTGGGAGAACTGGTAACAACATGTAGAAAAAAAGAAGCTAGACCAATTCCTTAGAGATATCTCAAAATAAACTTAAAAAGGATAAAGACCTGAATGTGAGTCAGGAATCTGTAAAAACTCTAGAAGAGAAAAGACAGACCCTCTCTTACCTCATCTGCGGCAATTTCTTACATGACACATCTCCAAAGGTAAGAGAATTAAAAGCAAAAATGAACTATACGGACCTCATAAAGATAAAAACCTTCTGCACTCCAAAGAAAACAATAAACACAAAAAAGGCAACAGATGAAATGGGTGTATTTGCAAATGACTTATCAGACAAGGGCTACTATCCAAAAACCTATAAAGAACTCACCAAACTCCACATCTGAAAACAATCCAGTCATGAATTGGGCAGAAGATATGAATAGGCACTCTTCTCTAAAGAAGACCTACAGATCGCCAAGAGACACCTGACAAGAGGCTCCTCATCTTGCTCTCAACACCACTACTCTTCACGGAAATACAAATCAAAACCACACTGAGATTGCACTTCACATCAGACTGGGGGAAATGAAAAAATCAGGATACTATAGATGCTGAAGAGGATGGGGAGAAACAAGAAACCTTTTGCATTGTTGGTGGGAAAGAAAACTGGTGAAGGTTCTCTGGAAAACTGTGGAGATTCCTCACAAAATTAAAAATAAATGTACCCTATGACTCAGCAAAAGCACTGCTAGAATACAGGGGACTCAGGAGTGCTGGTGCATAAGGGACTGGCACACCAATGTTTATAGCAGCATTTTCAACAGTAGACAAATGATGGAAAGAATCTAAATAGCCTTCAACTGATGAATGGATGAAGAAATGGTCGTTTCCAAACATAATTGACTAATACGTGGCAATAAAAATGAGATTTGTAGCAAAGTGGATGGAACTGGATGGTGTTCTGCCAAGTGAAATAAGACAGAGAAAGACAGATACAATATGTTTTCATTCGTATTTGGATGCTGAGAAACTTAGACCAGGGGAGAGGGGAAAGGGGGAAAAAATTTACAGAGAGGGAAGGAGTCTTACCGTAAGCGAGTCTTAAATACTGAGAAAAAGCTGAGGCTTGATGGGGGGTGGGGGAGAGGGGAAAGCGGGTGATGGTCATTGAGGAGAGGATGTGTGGGGATGAGTACTGGGTGTTGAATGGAAACCAATTTGACAATCAATTATATTGAATACAAGAAAAAGGAAAAGATGCTCAAAGTCACTCTTCATCAGAGGACTACAATTAAAATCCACACTGAGATGACCCCTCACACGGGTCGGAGTGTGCCATGTGTGGGCAGTCAGCACTGCTGCTTTGCTTGGGACACAGTGTGTCTTCCAAAAGCGACAAGGGGGGGGGGGAACTCGCTCTTTGGGAAACATGGACAATCAGGAACAATGAGGCTCCACCGTAGCCCAGGGTGTCCCGAACCTGGCCCATCAGTAACATCGGGGCTGGTACATGCTCTGGAGCCGCTCTCGGTGGCCAAGGAAGGGGGTGAGGAATAGGCTTGGAAAGAGCACATATGTGGGTTATGATTGCATGGAAACCCGCCCATGCATCTTTTGGGGGGGGTGTTTGGCCTCTTGCCTAGTTTTTTAGACAGTTTTAACAAACGTGAGAGGAAGCTCCAGAGATGTCACACACATTCCTGCCCTCACTGCTGCAAAGTCTCTCCCAGGAGCAGGTATTCGTACAGCCCTCTGAGGCGAGGCCTTTGTTAAAACCCCAAAACTTTGCTGACGTGTGTCCACGCCCAAGGAGCACAGCTGAGATCGGGTTCTCTTCTGACGTTGTACCAGAGTGCGTCCGGGCGGGTGTTTGTTGATGAGTCTCCATCGTTGCAACTTACCACTGGATGGTCTTCCTGCCCTGAGGCAGCTGATTCTGTGTCTGCTGGCCCCACAGCCCATTTGCCAGGCAGAGAGGTAGGCGGGAGGAAAGTGGGCTCCTGAAGGCAGTAGGAAGGCTCGCGAAGGCTCCTGAAGGCTGTAGAAGGCAAGAGAAGTGCTCCCTGAACGTCGCTCTTCTCGCTTGCTAGATAACTTCCAACTACGAGGATGTCACCTTGGGGCTCCTGCTTCTCAGAAGGCGTCCCCATCGAGGCAGGTGAGTTCTGCGGAACACCTCGACACAAGGACTCCCGCAGGCGTCACAATGCCAGCCATGAGAAGCCGGGTGGCTCAGGGCCCCCTGGTTCTACTCATGCTGGGACAGCATTTGGCCACCCTCGGGAGAAAGTACAGACTGTCCATGTGGATGCCCACAGGCTCCCATCAGTCGTGGTGGCCGCTTTCTGGCGGCGGGTTCGGTGTGTGGGGCGCTCGGGGGACCGTAAGGGCCCTTCTCACTGCAAGAGGCTGCTTCTGGGAGGTTCTCCCGGTGCCTGCCTCAGCCGCTACTGTGGTGTGAGAAGTGTGCCGCCTGCCCACGCCGAGGCTGTCGCAGACCGTCCCGCCTTGTCTGTTACTTGGCCCCGCACAGGCTGCACATGTCCTGTCCCCCGAGGCGGCTTTCACGAAAAAAAGTCGACTTAGGCCCTCCAGTCCTGTGGGCCAGGCCCTAGAGAGTTTGGTGAGCTGGGGAAACCCTACAGAAATTGGGAAGTTGAGGAGAAGGGGAGAGTGCCCTTTTCCCCCTGGGTCAGTGTTTCTCAAACTCGGTGGTGTCGGGACATTTGGACATCAGGGGATTATTGAGGGCCCCAGAGAGCCTTCGAGTGTGGGGGTTGTGTCTCTTGATCTCTACTGTGGTGAGGTTAAACCGAGAATTGAAGCGGGCGCCTGGGTGCCTCTCTGTGTTAAGGGTCCTACTCTGGCTCAGGTGATGATCTCACAGTTGATGGTTTAGAGCCCCATGTCGGGCTCTGTACTGCCAGCTGCCAACCTGGACTTGTCTCAGATTCTCTGTGGCCCTCTCCCTCTGCCCCTCCCCTTCACGTGCCCTGCGTCTCTCTCTCAAAAACAAACATTAAGGAAACGAAACCAAATCCGAGCATCTCAGATGTGATGAATTCACTTAAAGACAATAAATTAGTACTTATTAACGTACTCATACCTTTCATGGAAAAAATCCGTACATTTTCAGAACAACACTGTGTAGAAGCGTGGCATTTGCTTAGTGCAAGATCTTTATTCTTCCAGCTGCTTCTGCATTCAGTGTCTTGTGGCCAATGATGTTTAGGAAGGTGATGTGGACTCCCCCAGATGAACAGCTGGAGGCGAGTAGGGTGTGGCGGTAGCTCCTCTGGCGTCTGGATGCTCTTTCCTGACTCCGCACTCAGATGGGTGGGGCTTCCTTGCTTCTCTTGGGGGTTAGCTGCCCGCACAGAGCGGCCTAGTTGTGTGGCACGCGGTGGACGTTTGGAACATCCTAGGCCACTACTTTCAGCTGATCTTCCATATTTTTCACTCAGCGAACACATTCTTGGAACCACCACCTGGATGTGAAGAACTGGAACCTTACCGTGCTTCCTACCTCCTGCTGACTCCCACCGAACGTCCCCCAAAGGTAACCACGGTCTTGACTTTCACCGGCAATTGCTTTGGCTTGTTCTTCGCTTCATGTTGAGCTAACCCTTGAGCGCTGTGTGTGCGCAATGCACCTGCTTTCCTTGTGTGGCTCTGCTCGTCCTCCCTTGCTGTCAAAGGCCTAGTGAGTGAGCACGGAACGGTTTATTCTTTCTCCGGTGGGTGTTCCGGTTTGTGCAGAGGCTGCCTGCAGCTCCACATGCATCGTATTGGGTTGCCTTGGAAGAGCAGGTCATGAATGGTGGCACGTGTGTCTTTTCCCCACGAGCAACAGAGTGAGGGAGCTCCCCGGTGGCTCATCCCTGGTATTGCCTTTTCTCTTGTGTTTGCTCTTTGCTGGGGCTCAGGTGTTGGGAGGTGTGGAGTATTCATGCTGCTCCTGTGGGACCCAGGAAGCAAGTGCTTCTAAGCCACTTGCATATTTCTTTTGTCAAATATTTGCCTTTTGCAAGCCACTTTGTGATAGTTTTGTGTGTTTTGTGTTTTGTCAAAAGAGGTCTTTCTATGAGTGTGGAATATATCTGTGAATGGCAGAATTTTTCATATTCTTGTGTATGTCTGCCTTTCATTCTCCCAGTGTTGCCTTTTGTAAGTTTCTTTTGTTTCTTTCCAGTAGTGTGACCATTTTCACCCTTCTTGCCTTGAACCGGCTAGGGCCTCCAGTACAGTGTTGAAAGGAAGTGGTGAGAGTAGGTGTCCTTGTCTCCTTCCAGATAGTAGAGAGAAGGTTTTCATTATTTTTGTATATATTTTCTAAAGTTTGTTTATTTATTTATTTAGAGCACATGCATGGGAAGGAGACTGAGGGGGGGAAAGAGAGGATTCCCAAGAAGAGTCCACACTCTCACCTGAGAGTCTGATGCAGGGCTCAAACCCATGAACCGTGAGATCATGGCCTGAGCTGAATCAAGAGCTGGAAGCTTCACCAACTATAGGCCACTCAGGAACCCAAAGAGTTCAGTATTTTACCACTACATATGACACCAGTGGCGTTACTGGTAGAGTGGTCTATCAAAATTTGAAAATTCTCTATTTTTAATTTTCTAAGATTTAAAAATCATCAATGAAATAATGACTAGATTTTCTGAGAAGTGTTTTGTGCATCTTTTGCAAAAAGAGATTTTCTTTTTAATGTTTTGGCTTAACGTAAAACAACTCTTGACCTTCTAGAATAAGCAGAACCTGTTGTCTCTTTTCATTGGATTCCATTTGTAACTATTGTGCTTCGGATTCTTGCATCTGTATTCGAGAGTAGTGGGTGTTCACTTGCACCCAATTTTGCTGTCTTTCCTGGGGTTTGAGGTTAAGGTCCTGCTGGCCTCCTAAAATGACGTAGGTAGGAGCACTCCTTGTGCTTTCCCAGAAGAATTTTTTTGTATGTTCTTTATTTTTGGGAAAAAGTGATAGGCAAACCTGCTGGCGTTAGGTTTTCCTTGAGAGAAGGGATTTCATGGCAGATTGCTTTTTTAAGTGGAAACAAGATTTTTCCGATTTTCCATATCTTCTATTTTCTAGATAAGGCATTTTGTTTTCGAAGAATTTGCTCAGACTTCCCAAACTTACCAAGAAAAAAGTGCAAACTGGTTTATAATATCCTTCTTATCTGCAGCATATGTTTTGATATTTACTTTAGTAATCCTTGATAGAGGTAAATCGTGCTTTGTCCCTTTCTCAGACAACCAACTTTGGCTTTTTTGATTTCTGACATCTACTCTTTGTTTTCTGTTGCATGGATTTCTGCCTTTTATTGTTCCATCTATGTGGTGATTTCCGTCCTTTCCTGTAGTTCTAGAAAGAAATCCTTCATTTGATGTTTAGCCTTTGTTCTTTTCCAGTATGTGTATTGTATTTGCTTATTGGTGTGTTGATTCATTTTAGAATGAGAGCATGAGCAGGGCAGAGGGGCAGAGGGGGAGAGAGAGAGAGAGACAGAGAGACAGAGAGAGAATCTCAAGCAGGCTCCTCACTCAGTGAGGAACCTTGCTCGGGGCTCGATCTTGTGGCCATGGGATCAGGCCCTGAGCCAAAATCAATAGTTGGTTGCCGAGGGACTGAGCTATCCCTATGAGTCTCCCTTTAAGCACACTTTTACTGATCTCACAAGTTTTGATAAGCCAAATGTTTATCTTTTATGTGAAACTATTTTCTAACTTTCATTGTGGCATTTTTTTTTCTTAATTCATCACAATGTTTAGTAGCATAACACCTTGATATTTTGGGATACTTTCTCGTTCTCTCTGTGCGGATTTCTAGCTTAATTCCATGAAGTTATCTGTCTCAGTGTTTTGGTGTGGTTATAACAAAATACCATAGACTGGCTGCCTAATAAGCAGAAGAAGCTTCTTTCTTATAGTTGAGGAGACTGGGAAGTTCTCAAGGTCAAGGCGTCTGCAGATTCAGAGTCAGGTGAGAGTCAGCTTCCTGGTTCATCAACAGCTTGCTTCTCCATGTCCTCCTGTGGTGGCAAGGGTGACAGTGCTCTCTCAGCCGCCCATGACTGGTCATCACCGGAAGTCTCCCTGTCTTCATACCATCACTTTGGAAGTGATGAATTTTGGGGGAAATTGAACTCTTCATTGAATGCAAGCCCTAAATATGCCCTGCAGTATTTCAGTCCTTTGAGATGAGATGACTTTCCTAGTGTCCTAGCATATATGAGTTTTCATGAACTGTTCTTTGGTCACGTGAAAAAAATATTTATCGGTAAGATATGCAGTATTTCTATATTTATAGGTTAGATGAAGTTTGTTAATGACAGAATTCAGATTTTAGTAACAACTTTAAATCAAGTAAGTAATAGACGAGAATGAGTTTAATACTACTAACATATCACAGTGTTTAGCTACTGTGAGAAAAAACTAATGAAAGATTTTGCATTCTCTTTTATGTTTTCTTTAAAATGTGGTGTGCATTTTATACTTTCTATACATCGCAGTTTGGAGGAGCCTCCTTTCAAGTACTTATAATAAAGTACGTGACTGCATTTTGGACAGCCCCGTCCCACTCCCTTGATTTTCCTGTTGTCAGTTCTGTCCGATACTGAGAAATGTTATTTCGAGTCTCCCATCGTGCTTTTCTATATTTGTCAATTTTTCTGTAGTTTGACATTGCGTTATCAGTTATATGCAAATTAGTCTTGTTTTCTTGGAAGATGGAATTTTAATCGCAAATTGTTCCTCTTTTTCTCTAGTAGAGCTTTTTGCTATAGAGGTTATTTTATTGGAGGGTCCCAGTGGCCACATCAGTTTTCTGTTTGGTAAGATTTGCCTGGCGATCTTTTACTTCCACCTGTCAGTGATCATTCGTTTTAAGGTGTAACTTTGTGACCAGTGAATGCTTAGTTTCCTTTTAATGAATTTGATAGTCAATCTTTTGCTTGGAGTATTTGAGTACGTGTGACTGATATGTTGGTTTACACCTACCATATTACTAGTTTCTTCCTGGTCCCACCTGTTATTTGTTCTTTTGGCCTCTGACCTTCCATTAGAAATATAAGGGATTTTTATCAACTGATGAATGGATAAAGAAATTGTGGCTTATATACACAATGGAATACTACGTGGCAATCAGAAAAAATGAAATATGGCCTTTTGTAGCAACGTGGATGGAACTGGAGAGTGTTATGCTAAGTGAAATAAGCCATACAGAGAAAGACAGATACCATATGGTTTCACTCTTATGTGGATCCTGAGAAACGTAACAGAAGCCCATGGTGGAGGGAAAGGAAAAAGAAAAAAGGTTAGAGTGGGGGAGAAAGACAAAGCATAAGAGACTGTTAAAAAATGAGAACAAACAGAGGGTTGATGGGGGGTGGGAGGGAAGGGAGGGTGGGCGATGGGTATTGAGGAGGGCACCTTTTGGGATGAGCACGGGGTGTTGTATGGAAATCAATTTGACCATAAATTTCATATATTAAAAAAAAGAAATATGAGGGATTTTTGAAATGTACACGTATCTGGTAGGTAATTGGAATATATTTCTAGAGGCTGGTGCATTTTAAACTGACCCCCGCCTGATTCAGGACTTGGACTGCTTCCTTGACACTGCCGTCTCATTTTTCTTTTCTTTTTTTTAATATTTATTGGTTTTTTGAGAGAGACATAAAAAAGTGGGGGAGGGGCTAGAGAAATGGAGACACAGAATCTGAAGCAGGTTCCAGGCTCTGAACCATCAGCACAGAACCTGACACGGGGTTCCAACTCACAAACCGTGAGATCGTGACCTGAGCCAAAGTCGGACATTCAACTGACTGAGTTAACCAGGTGCCCCTGCTGTTTCCTTTGACATTTGAACCACGGTGAACACTTTCACCTTTTTTTCGGTAAAATTTTAAAGTTTTAGATAGATTTTGGCGTAGTTGTCATTGTTTTGTGTCTTTAATGATTGTTAAGATTTGTTCTCATAGCCTTTCTGTTGGGACGCTGTTCTGGAAGCCTTGATTTTTCCTATATCTGTCAGAGACTAGGTTTCTTTTCTTTAACGACGTGTTTTAATATTGTTTTTAGTTCGTTTGTGTAGTTGATTCCTCATCTTAGTTGTTTGTTTGTTTTTTCTCTTTTTGCTTTTGTTTTGCCTGGAAAATATCTTTACCTTGTCTTCACTTTGAAGGTTTTTATTAGGTAAAGACTTCCAGGTTGGTGGTTATTTTCATTCAACATTTTCTAGATGACAATCCATCATCTGGCTTCATTTGCTTTCTGGAAACGTGAGCTGGTAGTCTTGTCCCATGGAAGGCGGTATCTTTTACCTCTCATGACTGTTAACATCTTTTTGCCTCAGGCATTCTTTGTGGAGTCATTGTCATGGTTCTTTTATGAGTTTTGGAAAGTTTTGATTCTTTGTAGGGATCTGGTAACCCCCATTCTGTGTTTTCTCTACTTTGAAGGTTCTCATTGGACCCTTCAACCATATTTTGTGTGTCTTTTGGGTTTCTCTACTGATTTTTTCTCTGTGTATGGTCTAGATAAATTTTTACATACTTATCTTCCAGTTCACTGTGGCTCTCTTCACTTGTGTTTAGTCTGATATTAAGCCCACATAGTTCTTAATCTTACTAAAATTTTTTTTTTACTCTTATTTATGTTGGAAAGGACAGAATTTGAGCAAGGGAAGAACAGAGAGCTAGACACAGATACCGAAGCAAGTTCTAGGCTCTGAGCACTCAGCACAGAGTCCAACGCGGGGCTCAAACTCCCGAATCACGAGATCACGACCTGACCTGAAGTCAGATGCTTAACCAAATGAGCCATCCAGGCGCCTAGAGTTCTTAGTTTTAGCTCTGATAATTTTTAGGTTTAGAATCTGTTTTGATTCTCTGAAAATTTCCCATTTGTCAAGTAGGCTTGTTGGACAGTTGACCTTTGCATCCCGTATTCCCAGTCGGTGTGTCTCCCTTTGGTCTCTTTCTGTTCGTTCTTCTTTTCGTCTATATGATGTAAAACCTTGTTTTTTAAAATGTTTATTTATTTATTTTTCAGAAAGAGAGTGAGAGTACGCGTCGGGGTAGAGGATGGGAGGGGAGCGTAGAGACTCTTGAGAGGCTCCATTCTATCAGTAGAGAGACCAACACAGGGCTCACACTCACAAACCTGAGTCGAAACCAAATTTTGGTCACCTAAACGAGTAACCTGAGCTATCCTCGTGCCTTTCCCTGTTTTTTTTTTTTTCTTTTTTATTAAAATTTTTTTTTAATATTATTTATTTTGAGAGAGAGGTAGAGACAAATCTTGAGCATGGGAGATGGAGACAAACAGGGAGACACAGAATCCAAAGCAGGCTCCATGCTTTTCAATGTCAGCACAGAGTCCGACACGGGAATCAAATCATAAAACCGTGAAATCATGACCCGAACCAAAGTGGGATGATTAACCGACTGAGCCACCCAGGCATCCCTTTTCTTTTTTCTTTTCTTTCTTTTGTTTCTTTTTTTCATTTCTTTTCATTTATTCTTTTTCTTTTCTTAATTTCTTTTTTAAATTTTGTGTTGGACATTATGGAGAAGCATAGAGGCTCTTCGTGTGCTTGCTTTTCTTCAGCCTTTCATCCCACACACACTGAGTGTGATGGTTATTGAGCTCAGTCAGGCCTGAATGACTTGTCACCGGTCCTCTGTCTTTGTAAGGTTCAGTGTGAGCGGGGCTCAAAATGTTCACCACCCCCGTGTAGTCCTCCAGGATGTCCATCTCGAGGCCTGGAGTGTCTTCCAGGACCCCTCTTTGGGGCTTGGTCCAAAAGCCCAGGTATTTTCTCCGCAGCACAATGAGATTATTGAAGGCTCAGCTTCTCAGGCAGTGTTTGCCGAGTGCCGGGGTAATTTTCTGTACCTCCCTGTGCTGTACAGTGTTGGTTATCAGTGATTTTCTGCTTGTCTGTTTTGTTTCCTTTCCTGCTCATTGGTATATTGCCTCAAATCCCTGAAGAAATTCAGAATCCTCAAATTCCTTGAGGGAGAGAGAGGACTCTGAACATTAGTGTTGGCTCAGCGGGCTTCCCTTTTGTTGGGGTCTCGTTCCTTCCAGTTGTGACTACCTCAGTGTCTCCTTGATGCCTTCAAACATGCTTCAGATTGAAATCATCTTTCCTAGTTCATGATAGGTTGACTAACAGAATATTCACAAGTATAAGAGCAGGCGGGGAAGAAAGAGAAGTCATAGTAAACATTTTGCTCAACAGCATTTGTTGCAGGAGAAAACGAAACCCTGTAATCCTTGCCTAGTACCCGTCGTTCTAAAATGGTCAGTTTGCTCATCCTCAGCCAGCGTCCGTTGAGTGGTGATGTTGTGTCTCAGGCCCCCCCACCCCACCGCCGCTGCCTTCCTCCCCTTTCATGTGCTTGCCCAGGGCAAGCATTGCAGTGACGGGCTGGATGTGGCAAAGCAGGACGAGGAGGTGGATGGGGTGACACTTATTCTGTGAGTGTTTGATCAGTTTTGGCTTTTTAAAAAATTTTTTGGTAATATTTATTTACTTTTGAGAGAGAGAAAGTACGGACAAAAGGGCAGAGGAAGGGAGACCCAGAAACTGAAGCAGAATCGGGATGAATTGCCCCTCAACTGTACAGAGCAACCCCGACAACAAGGGTTTCTGGGTTGGTGCACCTGCATCATCTGCACAGACACAACTAGGCACCCTTGTTGAGCCCCTTTATGACCCTGCACCATTGTGGTAGTTGGGATCTGGCATCTGTGTTCCTCGGAGTCGAAGGTGGAGGCACATCTGAGTTTATCTGAAAGAATGATGCAGTTAGGAGGAATCGCTTACTTGCGCACTGCCGTTCAGGAAAGGCTTTTTCTGGAGAGGTCCATCAGCATCTGAGTCTAACAGAACATTCTCCAAGCAGTCTCTGGGGCCAAAAGCCAGAATCAAGGAGAAACGTGGCTTTGTTTTAAGCTATGGAAGGGGAAGTGGAGTCAAGTGAGGCACCAGGCCGCTGGTGTTGGGCAGAAACTTCCCCGTAAGGAATTTGGTATTCAGAGAAGGGCCTTGGGTCATTGTGTCCTCAGGGGAAAGGACTGACATGATGTTAACATTTTTAAAAGCTGGTGCTGTTACTGTGTGGATAGTGTGTTGGGGGGTGACACGACTGGAAGCAGGGTAGACGCCATTGGGTAGTGTGGCTCCTATTGTGTGGGTTGAGCTATAAGATTCGTGCTTTAGGCAACAGGTACAACCGCCTCATATCACCCATCACATAAAGCACAGGACAGTTTGTGTCTTTATACCCTACACAGAACTACGTAATATTGAAAAGCAATGTGTGTAATAGTTACCTGGGTGAGTACAAGGCGTACACTAAAGTGTTCACCTGTTTATTGAGTGCATGGCAGGTACTGTTCTAGGTGCTGAACACTATGTGCTGCAGGTACCTCACCCAAAGACGTATGTGGTTATACGGAGAGCAATAGAAGGGCATGGGAGTGTGTGGTTTGGTGGAATAGGGGGAACGTGTGCACAGTGCTGCTGCAGGATGGCTGATTTTGTCACGAGTCTGAGTCACTCAGAATCGGGGAGGAGATTCTTCTTGGGAGGTTCGGCTGCCCTGAATTCTTCTTCATCCACCCCCCTCTGTCTCTTGGACACCTTTCCGACCGCCTCATAGTGAAGCTCCATCTGGGTGGGTTGTCGGCTCTTTGAGTTCCACATGGGCCACAAATCTGCAAACATCTCTGCCTCCTCTTGTGAACGTAGCAGCTTGCTACCTGGTCCGGTGGTCAGAAGCCAGGGAGATGGCTTTGCCTCTTTCCTGTTCTTCCCTCTCCCTGCTGGTCCCTGGGTACTCTGTCATGGAGCTTGCATGTCTCAGAGGCCATGTGTGAGGTCCCTGGAGATCTGTACCCTGTCTTCACTTGGGTGGACTCGTGGAGGGACCGAGTCCTGCAGTCCTCCCTGCACCTGCCCCACTCGCCTCTCAGCAGCTTGGCTGTGTTGGGAGCGCCTCCCGCTGTGCAGAGATGCCGACATCCTGCCCCATCCGTGTACAATACGCCACGATCTCTGAGAAGACGGCCTTTCTTCTGAAACTGTGTCCCGCCTGTTGGCCCTTTGTGCTGGCTTTTGCTGAGCAACTTAGTAACTAACTCTTTTGGGGAAACAGGTTTGCTTTGTGTACAAGGAACCTCCAAATTACTCCTATTCTGTTCCTGGGTGGCTCAGTCGGTTAAACAGCCAACTTCAGCTCGGGTCATGAACTTTGTGTTGGCGAGGTAACCCCCGAGTCTGGCTCTGTGCTAACAACACAGAGCCTGGAGTCTGCTTTGAATTCCTTGTCTCCTTCTCACTCCGCCCCTCCCTTGCTGCTCTTTGTCTCTGCCTCTAAGAAATAAAGAATGACATTTAAAAAATTAAAATCAAAAAATTCTATTTTACTTTTTTCTGTTGACGATGGTAGTGCTTTCTCCATTTTTCCCCACGGATGACTACAACTGATCCTAGAAAAACTTGGTTCTCGGTTTTAAATCCTGCCCACAATTGAAAATCCATGTATAACTTCCTCGCCAGAAATCTTAAGTGTTCAAACTCTCCTGTTGTCCAGAAACCTTAGTAGAAACACAAAAATTTCATTAACATTTGTATGTTTTATGTCATATATACCATATTCTCCGAGTCGAGGAAGCTATGGAAACAGTTACATAGAAAACAGGTTCACAGCTCTGTGCTGTATTCATACCTAAGTTTTTTCTCCGTTTTGTTTCTAGGATAAATTGTCTACCAGAACTCGCATCAGTGTTGGCTTAGGTTACACACTAAGCTGTTTTTAAGTGTATCTCCAGAACTAGTCATCAGAAATGGAGGAATTAGAAAGATTCCTGTATATTTACATTGTTACATGCGTAACCATGCATTAACATTGAAGAGTGACTACTTCATGATTGCTTAATGTAATCAGTACGCTTGCTACCTCATGGCCTAGGAGATACAGGGGTGAATGAATTGTTATAAAGCTTTTCTAGCCTGCATTTTACAGCCATATTCCTAATAGAGTCTGAACACATTGTTGCATTACAAAAAAGGCCTGTGAGAGTAGGCTGAGAGGCATTTTCTCCAGGCAGGTACAGAGACAGGCATGCTACAAGGTAATGTCATTTTTTGAAAGACTACTTATGGAAAACACATTATTCGTTTTATATCAGATCTTATGTCCCTTATGTCCGTGTGTGGGTAGGTTGTCCAAGTGCACAAAAGTCTCACACACGATGTTCCTGCTGAAAAACCCTTAGGTGGTAGTGACACACGTGCGTCTCGGGTGGACTGGCTGCATGCTCCCTCGATTTTCACGCACAGACGTGTGCACGGCAGGTGAAGAGATTCACTGAGCTCCTTGGTAAGGATTTGCTGTCTGGAAAGTGAGGGTGGGTCTCACAAATGTCCTGATGTGCAGACCTGCATGGGGTGGGGAGGACCCGCTGGATGGGGCAATTTTGGGTCTCGGGGCCTGGCTGTATGTGGTGGATGCGGGCAATGTCTTTGCAACTTTTCAGGAGGGCCTTCCTGGCTCAAGTCTCCATAGACGGCTGGCTGTCTTTAGTCCCAGCGCCCTTGTCATGGAATGGTCCATGTGGGAGAGTAGCTGAGACTCTGCCGGATCACATCTGGTGGCAGCAGGCTTTCCAGCGATGGCACTGCCATTCAGCTTTCCTCGACCTCTGGGTTTTTCACCAGATCTCCTCTCTGTGCTGTCTTCTGTGACATCCTCTGGGTTTTTCTCTGCACTCGACCTTCTTTAGGATACACATTTTGAATCTCTGCATCCCCCAAACCTTTTTCGTATTTTTTTTTTTTTTTACCATAATCAGAGTCTCATTCTTGAGTTTCCAGATAGGCTGTGACATAGGTCCTGTGACCACGTCATTTGGACAGTTTTCTGTAGCAGGGATTTCTTTATTGTGTTGGCCTTGACGGAGTTTATAAAAACATCCCTCGGAATCCTCCTTTCGTATATTTCATCTGAGGTTGTTCTCTTTGGTAGCAGTGACCGTCCTTCTTGTAAATGGCATTTGTCATGAGCTTCACATGTCCTCGTGGCCCCTTCTCCGCTGGTGTACTTAGACTTGCTGCCCTCCAGAGCGAGTGAGCTGCCAAGACACGTTTGATGGTGACCCGTGGGGTTCTGGGTGGCCAGGACATTGTCCAGTGTCAGTGGAAATTTAAAGGACAGTCCCTTGCTTTCAGCGTACTTCCTGAGTTGAGGGACAGAGCCGGGATGGAACTGGTCCAGGGAAAGGGCTCTGGTTGTGCAGCCAGACCACTGGCCACTGGCACTTGTTGCCTTCAGGACCCTGGGGTGAGCTTCCTCCACAGGGCCAGTCGCCCTGATCATACCCAGCCTGTGTCCGCTCAGACGGTAGCTGCTTCACCCCTTCCTACCCAACATCATTGTGCTCACTTGTCTTTTTCGTGAATAAATGTCCTTTGTGGCAATTTCCCCCCGACAGGGCACCTCCTTCTGCATGAAAAACCTGTGCAGGCAGCCATGGTCTCCTCAACTGATTTTCTTGGGTTTTTCACTTTTTGTGTTGGAGTGGTTGACATGTGGTGGATTGTAGTTCCTTCTTCTCTGCAATCACCTCTTGGGCGTCTGGGAAACCGTGTACTTCCTCTTCGTGGTAGAAGCTGCTCTTCCTATCCGTCTTGACCATTCTAAAAGCCAAACCCCTTTCTAAAATCACCAAGCTATCCTGTGCCTGCATTGAAATATTCCAGTTTTTGGTCATTCCCTTCCTTCTGCCTTAACTTGTGATGTCAGGACTTGTCTTTCCGTTTGAGTCGAGATTGCACGTGTGCCCGTCTCATAACATTAGTACCCCCATAGAGATGCCACATCTTCAACATGAGACAAAAAGATGTCTCACAAAAAGCCCCAGGTTTTTCAGGTGCTGGGATAGCCGCAGCGAGAGCTTCGAGAATTTCCCTTTCTTTCACGCTGGCCGGCTGGCAGCTGCAGCTGTGGGCCTCAGTACATGTCAGGCCATTCAGCCTTTTCTTGTCATAACATGATTCTTCTCTGCATCTCGGGAGCACGTCCAGCATCCTTACGGACACATCAGACGGGTCCCAGGGTGTAATCCATGGTTCATGGTATTACGCTTAACACGGTGACAATTACCCAGGAACCATGAGATATCACGTTTCCTGTGGTGCTTGATTTACTGGAGAAATGAAGGGCTTACCAAGAGCTGATTAGCAGATTCGTGCAACACTTGACGTGACCTCAATAGCAACAGGAGGTGGTGCACACTTTCCCCAGAGGACAGCGTCTGCTACAGCTCATTTTATGCGATTAGGACTTCATCCTGAATTTCCACTTTTGTTTGCCTTTCTCTTGACTGCAAATGGCATCTTGTGGGTATGGTCTGTTTCAATTTTTTTACTGGGAGAGAGACAGAGAGGAGGAGAGAATGAGTCTGGGAGGGACACAGAGAGAGAGAGCGACAGGAGGTGGTGCACACTTTCCCCAGAGGACAGCGTCTGCTACAGCTCATTTTATGCGATTAGGACTTAATCCTGAATTTCCACTTTTGTTTGCCTTTCTCTTGACTGCAAATGGCATCTTGTGGGTATTGTCTGTTTTCAATTTTTTTACTGGGAGAGAGACAGAGAGGAGGAGAGAATGAGTCTGGGAGGGACACAGAGAGAGAGAGAGCGACAGCATGCGAAGCAGTCTTCAGGCTCTGAGGTGTTAGCACAGAACCCGACATGGGGCTGGAACCCAGGAACCCTGAGATCATGAGCTGGGCCAAAGTCGGAAGTTTAACCCACTGAGCCACCAAAGGCACCCTAGGTAATCCTATTTGATCTGACATTTCCTTCTTGCCTTTATTCCCCCCCATCACTATGGAGAGGTGAGTGATACAGGCCCATCAGGAAATTGAGTAGTTTTCTGGAGATTAGACTGTTAACATTGCCTTTGTCTTGTAATTTCCTAAGATACTGATCAAGGTTGGGGCAGAAAGAGGGTGAGAGGATCCAAAGCAGGCTTCATGCCATGAGTTCAAAGCCAGATGCAGGGCTTCAATTCATGACCTTGAGATCATGACCTGACCCGAAATCAAGAGTCAGCTGCTTAACCCACTGAGCTACCCAGGCACCCCAACACTTGCTGATTTTCTGTCTTTATTGGTTCCCACCAGGCACATTGGGCTTGTCCATAACTCAGTGTAAACCCAGGGAATGGTGGAGAGCTCCCATTCTGCTACCATGCTACCTGAAAGCAACCATTTGCTGATTTACAAAAAGATCCATTGACCCCCTTTCACTTATCACTTGGTGCTTAAAAGGCGGCAGTTGGCATGGTAAGAGTTATGGAGCATGAGCCCGACTGAGAGTAAACCGCAAGTTAGCCGCCCCCTGCCACCCCATGGGGGATCTGAGGAATATCCCTTGGACACCCCTGCTACCCAAGAACAGGGGCTTAAGCCCTTGCCGTGCTAATGTCGGAAACAAAGGCACGGGAAAAATTAAATTCCTTATGCCTTTAGGCCTTTGACAACACCTTGAAACCAGCACAGTGACCTCCAAGAGCTCAGCTGCCTAGATAATGGCACTTTGATGGGGGCAAAAGAGAACTGTAGCCTAACATTACCCCAACATCCAGGACCTTGTAAGTCCACTTCCTTTCCCTCAGTTTCCCCGATGTACACGGGCAATCAACTTGGGACACGGGATCCAACTTACGGTCCCCGATCTACATCTAAAGGGTCTCATGACACGTTTCATTAAGGGTTAATAGTGTTTCCCAAGAGTTATGCCCTGAAGGTGCAGGAAACCTTGCTTCCAAAATTTCTTATTCTATCCCTGACCTCCTGCCAACCTGAAGGAATATAATGATGAGTTAGCTGTAGGACCCCAGCACAGCTCTTCCAGGCATTAAGAAAGCCACCTTTTTCACCAAAGACGTCTTCCAGAATTCTGTGTTGGTCATCAGCTGTGGACCAGTCCACCATCATCCCCAAATATCAGCATTTTGGTGTCCGAATGTGGGGCTTCGAATCTTCTCACCTTGACTCTGTGCTTCAGTGTCAATTTGGTATGTTTTCTCTTTCATTTACTCTCATTTCAGAGGATTTTTGAGAAGTAGGGTCTTATGGGAACACTTTTGCGGGGATTGCTCTGGCTGCAATCCTCTAGGCTGCGGCGACTCTACGGGGAGGAGAAAGCCTGCCTTTTGGTTGGAAGTTAGGACCTTGGCCAGAATGGCAGTGAGATGCAGAAACTTGACGCCCTCTCTTTATTCCTTTCCGTGTCTAAAGTTGTCTGTCTTGGGCAGGGGACAGCCACTTAAGTGACTACCATGTCTGCCAATCTTAAGACTCCCGTGTGTGAGGATTCCTCCTCATTGATCTAATGTGACCCCCTCCATATCTCTGGGGTAGCCTCTTCTGCATGCCAGATCTCCACTGAGAGCTGACCGAAACCAGCACCTGACTGAATTCAAACCCAACAGGGCGCCATTTCCTAGGGAGGTTCGCTGTGAAGACTACGCGGGTCAGAATGTCACTTATATCATGATGGATTTCTCTCTTTTCTGTTTTCCCTCAATGTCCTCTATTAACTACTACTTAAAATTGGGTCATTTCCCCTTGTCAAACTCTTCTAGTATTTCCATGGGTTGAAAATGGCAGTTCCTTCTCTGCCTTCTCAGCAAAGGAGACGCGGGTCTGTAAGTCAGGCACCCATCTGTTGTCTAGAATGCAATGGGGAAGCCGGTGGGGGTGGGGAGGCTAGCATCCCTCCTTCAGGAGCCCTTCGCCACCTGGTTGGCAGTCATAGTGATTTTGTTCAAGGGATGTCTCGGGTCGCTTTGACACTTCGGGAACCCCTGACATATTCTGTGTGGGGGATGCTACTGGGGAGTCGGGATGGATTCTAAGGGTAATGGACCTTCTCTCTCCCCTTTTCTCTCGAGGTGGAACATGGGAGTTCCTCTTTGGTCCGCAAGGATTCTCCCTTAGGATGCCTTTTGAACCCACTGGAAACAGTTGGGTTTGCAAAATGTGGAAAGGACTGATCCTGTAACACGGCATGGCTTTACTAAACAGGGCAAGTGGACGGCTGTTGCCCTAGGTCCAGCCCTTGGTGGCTAATGGGACACAGGGGCTTCTTGCAGAATGTGTTTGGTCAGTAGCTAAGCAAGTGAGCTCCCCCTTGATATGTTGGATGAAATTTGTCTAAATAGGCCTCCTCCTGAGAGAACTCAGAACTCAGTCACTGAAGGTAAGAGAGGCAATCCTTGAAAGGGTAACACGGACGCTTCCTCTCTGCATGATAGATCTGAGGGCCTCTCCCTCATTCCTTTCGTGAGTTAGGGGCTATAACTGGAGACAACTGTGCTCAGGTTACCTCAAGATGGAGACTTTTAAGGAAATTTCCCAGGCAGCTGCTGAAAATCCACTTATTTCGGGGAAATTCCCTGTCTTTTCCGGCCTGACTTGAACTGCCTTATTCCACTTTGGTGGAACAAAAGACATGGTGTCAGCTCTTCTGTCCCAGCTGACAAGATTAGACCCGGGAAATTTTCCTTCTCTGCCTTCTGCTGGCACCCCAAATCTTCTGCCTTCCCATCCCCTTCCTCCTGTTTCTGCACCAGCTTGTGTGGGGCCTATAGAACTGGTTCCCTTACCACCCTCAGTGCCTTAGGCACCATCGGCCCCTCTTCCCACGCTAAATATCAAGGGAAAAAGAGCATTCCCTTGCACCACGCACTTCAGGTTCTTGGAGCCCACTGACATCTCTGGTAAAAACTGAACGGTGGAACAAATGAGTGTAGGTCTTTTCTGTGGGTGTAGGTGAACCAATTCCGTGTTTCAGCTAAATGAAGTTTGCTGGTTTCATTAAGATAGACTTGTCTTTAGAGTCATCAGCATTCAGTGTGAAAATTTATTCTATCAATCTTTATGAAAGGTCAAATATGCTCAATGGATCTCGATTGCAATTTGTCACCAAATGAGGACTTGAAATAATGGTTAATTTCAACTGTCTTAAATGGTTAATTACTTGGGTAATTCTGAAGATAACTTTCAAAGTCTTTGGAAACCTGAGACTTTAGACTTGTGCTTTTAAGTTTACACGGTGAATGACAAGACGTTCATGGGACATCTATGTCCTTTCCAAAGAGATTGCAGGGGAAGTCTTTCATTATTGGACATAGAAGTGGTCTTTTAACTTCTTTCTTTTCTACTTTTTATGTTTATCCTTTTTGAAGAGAGAAAAGACAGAGAAACAGAGTGTGAGTGGGGGAGGTGCAGAGTGAGAAGGAGACATAAAACCGAAGCAGCCTCCAGGCTCTGAGCAGTCAACACAGAGCCCGACGTAGGGCTTGAACCCATGAACGGCTAGATCGTGACCCGAGCCGCAGTCGGACACTTAACGACTGAGTCACCCAGTCGCCTCTGTGCTTTTAATGCACAGGAACTTATGCAGAGGAACTCCTTAATGCATAGGAACTAAGGCTATTTGGACCTATTTGAAAACATGCTTTGTGCTTAACTGACTCATGAATTAGCCATCTAAAGAATTCTGGTGCAAAGAGGTCTCAACTGCTTATTAAGTTTTCATTGGAGACTACGGTTCTAAAAGTTAAAATTCTGCTAAGTGTTCTTAAGACTGATGGAAATAAGGAAAGCAGTTTTGTTGGAAAATAGGAGGTTGTAAGAAAGATACAAAGAATGGCAATACATTTTTTGTTGAGGGTAAAAGAAAGAAAATTGGGTTAAATGGGTTGTTTGGAAAGAAATGACTTGGGACAAAACCTGAAGGCAAAGGAAAGTTGTACCAGGTTCATGAAGGGAAATCTTTGGAAAGGAATTTTATGGGTGGTAAAGCTGGACTAAGTTTGCCGTCTACGGATTTTACTACACTGATATAAGTTTAAAATCCTGTTTTCTTATGTTTTGGAAAGACAAAGTTTTCTTGGATTGTTGATCTGCTCTTCATAAGAAAATGTAAACAAAGTTTTGTTTTGTTTTTTTCTTTGTCTTTTGTATGCCAGGAAAACCAAAGCTTTGGATATGTTCTTTGTCAAGTCTGATGACTTAAACTGAAAACTTCTCAATGGTAAAGGAGTTAGGTTTTGCTAACAACTATAAAATGTTCCCTATTTGCCTTTGGAATCTCGTCTTGCCATCTCGGTTAAATATCAACTTAAATTTTATTTTTTATCATTTATTTTTGAAATTCAGAGAGATAGAACATGAGCAGGGGAAGGGCAGATAGGGAGGCACAGAATCTGAACCAGGCTCCAGGCTCCAAGCTGTCAGCACAGAGTGTGACGTGGGCCTGGAATTCACAAACCACGAGATTATGACCCGAGCTGCAGTCAGACGTCTAACCAACAGAGCCACCCCAGTGCCCCAATAATTTAAAGTTTCACATTGGAAATGATCTGTAATTCTATCTAGGATGTGCTCTATCACTTCCTAAGGCTTGAACGAACTTTCCCAAGAATTCAATTGTAAATGAAGTCTTTTTGACCAATTAGGCCTTTTTATGTGGCATGTATGCTAAGTTGCTTGGAGAAGCGTTGTCAATGGTAAACCTTAGGTTCTCTTGCTTGGGTTAATGCTGTAACTGCTCAAAGACAGGCAATGCTCAAGTTTTAATTGGTTCTGCTCTAAGGTCTTCACTTGATATTCTTTGTATCACGGTGTTATATGCCACAGAAAGAACCGAATGCCCTTGTCAGTTGCGTCATCCTGAAGTCTCATCAGATCTCTAACACTATTTCTGAGACTTTAACACTTGGTATTGTTCTTCTCTCACAAAACCTTTTTGGTCTTGTAGGAAACTCACAAAAAAACCACTTTTAGGAGAAATACAAGAATTTGAAAACTTTCTGGCCTGGATAGGCTATAAAAATTCAGTCTGGAGATACCTTAGAAGGGATTCCAGCAAAATACACTTTCAAAGATCCTTAGGATCAATGACTCTTCTTGCAGAGTTTATGGAAATAAATGAGGCCAAGTTTTTCAAGTGGTGTTTTGCAAATGAATTAGTCTGGATGGCTACTTTTGGGCAATGAGGGTTTTTAGAGAGAAAATCTACATTTCAGCAATGCACATTTACAGATGTTAAATCCTAGGTGTCTTTAATTGTTTGCCTAAACTACACGTGAAGTAACCTTGAGAGATCCTGTCACAGTACCACAGGTATGGACAACCTTGTTGTTCTGTGGGCATAGTAATAAGACCCACCCTGGGTATAATCTTTAAACAGCTTGAAAATGGGATGGGTTTCCCCAACAACTGTATGCAAAGTCTTTTCTCACTGTATACCTATCAAGGGACAGTGCTCTAGTATTCACTTGTAGCTGAGTTAATTTGTAAATCTCTAAGTATGCAAACGATGTCCTCCCTACACCTGATCTGACAGTTACTCGAAACTCACCCCATATAAACCCCCAAGACCTGGTTTATTCACAGGATGGAATCTCATGCAACAGGGGATTTAACTCTGAAATAAAAAGCCCTTAATGCATCATATTATGTCTTCCAACTGCAATCATTTAGAGGGGCAATCTTCATGGGCTCCCGTATCGAAACAAAACCTCTACCCACTTTACAGGAAGTCAGTGGGCAAACGAGTGTGCCTTATTATTCCGAGGAACCTGTACGAGACCTCAAACCTCTCTTAGGATGGTCCCACCTTTCTTTTTCACTTTCCTTTCTCAATTCATACTAACATTTCCTTCTTACAGATGGGCCATTCGAAGGATCACTGCAGACATTTGAGTTCCCAACTGGAAAGACCAATCGGATTCCTGCTGCCTGTTCCCACTTCCATCTGAGGATGCTTCAAACCTCACATCTAAAAACCTCACTGGCAGCACTGGTAGACACGGGGTTTGGAATCTGATCTGACAAAATATTGTGTATACATTCTAGATTACCACCGAGAGAATTCTGGACTTCTGACTGACATGAATACTTCAATTGATTTAAACAATGCCTCTCTTCCCTTTAGTGACTGGCTACACTCCTGGACTTGAGCATGTTTGTCAACTACCAAAGGACTTTGGGCTTCTCTCTTGTTTTTCTAACTAGGCTTTGCAGGGTTCTCCCATGCCTATCTGCCTGGTGCCGACTCCATCACTACAATTACTTGCCAAACGATGAGACTTTCTACTCAAGAAAGCCCACTTTGAATTCAGCTGCCCCTGCCTTTTGTAACTCTTTTACATGTTGCTTAAGAAACCAATAAGGATCCATATAGGTTAGGACGACTTACGCCTCTACCCAGTACAACGAAGCTACAGAAGATGAAACCTTCTACCTTCATCAATCTTCAAGGTTTCAGGGTTGACGTTATTCAGTGAGGATATGATGAGGGAGCATAAGGCAGACTGAGGGATAAAGCACAAGCTAGCCCCTCTTCCCACCCCGGGGGGGGGGGGGGATATTATTGTTTTTCTGTGGACACTCTTGACAACCCAAGTAGAGGGAAAAGGGGCTTAAGCACTTGCCATGGTAATGTGTGATACAGCAAATGCAAATGAAATTCCCTTACTGCCTATAGCCCACTGACAAGTCCCTGAAACGGACAGAGTGAGCTCCTTCTAGAAGCTCGGCTGCTCAATGATGGTGATGACACTTTGCTAGGGTCAAAAGACAACCTTAGCGTAACATTATCCCAACAACGAGGGCCCTGCAGGTCAACGTCTATTAATTCAAATGGCCCAAGATATAAGCTGGCAGTCTTACTCCAAGCTTAAGCACCCCCGATATACATTCAATGCATCTCATGACTTGGGTTTCATTAAAGTGGCATTTCCCTAGCCACACTTAGCCCCCCAAGGTGCTGAAAACTTGCTTCCAACACTGCTTAGAGACTTACCCTATCCCTGATGCCCTGCCATCCTGATGGTGTGTGATAATGAGTTACCCTTCAGGACCCCAGTGCAGTTCTTCCTGCATGTGGGTTCTGTCCCCATCATTTAATAAAATCACCTTCTTTTTATGAAAGTTGTCTTAAGGAAATCTTTCTTTGTCTTGGGCTATGGACCACCCCAACCATCACCGCCACTCTTCATCAGTTTGACAACAGAACACCAACCATTGGTGGCTACAGATGCCTTCACCATGCAGAGCAGACTCTTCATCCATTGGCAATATTCTTCAGGATGTGCCACATGCCGGACACCGCCCACTAAAGCACTGCTACAGCAGAGCCACTCTCCAAATACCTGAGGGTTAACCACAAGCCAAAAGCTGGTAACTAGGTGTCACTACTGGCTTCAAAGGACAGGGCAACAAAAGCCAATGCCAGAAAATTTCCACCCCTGTCTGAAGAAACAGTGCAGGAAGTCTCCCTTGGTACTAGCCCATACATGGTTCTTACTCCTGAGGCAACCATTCTGTCAGGATACTGTGCTCGTTCGTTGCTTCGTTGCTCTATCGCATTCTCTCGTGTTAAGAAAGAACTTTGGTCTTCTCTGTATCCTCCATCCTGTTGCTCTTTTCCAAAAAAGTTCTCCCTGGTGTCCACTCAGGACAGTGTCTCAGAACCATTTTTTCCACTTTTAACTGGAGTGTCAGGCTATATTCTTGTCACTGCGGGGTCCCTTCGGCCACAGGATCCCTCAACAATTGACTTTCTGTACTCTGTGGACAAAGTTAAGCCCAGGGCATTTCAAATTGCCCAGGAGGAATGCCTATGTGGAGTCAGCGTCACCGATATTGGGAGGGAGCTATCCTCTCTTCTGGGATAAGAAGCATGTGGAGGTAGATATTTCCGTCTCAGCTTGATTCCATAATGTGGTGAACTGAAACACTTTTGCTCTGTTTCTAACCATTCTGATTATCCTGACCATAGGGATAACCCTGTATTGGGTCTCAGGCAAGGACAATGAGGCTGTCCCCCACATAGTGTGTGCTGGCCACTCCTAACCAGCTCTGAATCTGGTCTGTGCTAAACAAGAGCAGTTTCTGAGATCCCAAAGGAAGGATTGCCTTCCTGAGAGTACATGGTGTTTGGTTGGCTGGTATAAGAAATAATGGCTAGCCAACTTGTTTCCCTCCCTGGCCATTAAAGATTTCATTCTGAAGAGCAGTTGGTTCACCATGGGCAGGATTCTCGAGGACCTGCTTAGCACAGAAAGAGACCTTTCAAGAATTACAGCACCCCAGCCCTGTTCTAAACATTTGAACTTTCGCCTGCAACACAAGCCTGTTACCTTGGAATCACTGTCTTCTCTATCCACTGACAGGATGGCAAGGGAAAACAGTGAACTCCAGAAGCTTTCCCTCACTTTCTGAAGTAAGAACTCGGGCATCTTGCTTTTGGGTTCCCACTGTAGACGACAGAAGCTTTCCTTTGCCCCACTCTTTTGTGTTTCTTATCTATCTGTATCTTATTCCTGGGACGATCATCTTTCCAGGGAGTTGTCCTAGTCATTTTACCTCATTTTCTGGACCACATTCTTCCTTGGGGAACACCACCAGATAGCTAAAGCAGAGTTAATACTTTTCTTACTCAATGTGTTCTAAAGAATAGAAATGAAAGGAAAACTTCCAGACTCATTCTACGAAGACAGCTTTACCTTGACTCCGAAACCAGAGACCAAGAAAAAAAAGACTACAGAACAATATGCCTGATGAATAAGGATGCAAAAATTCTCAAGAAGACACTGGCAAATCAAACACACAGCATATGAAAATATTCACCATGGTCAAATGGGATTCCTTCCTGGGCTATAGGGCTGGTTCAATATTTGCAAATCAATCAATATGATATATCACATTACTAAAAGAACAAGAACCACATGATTCTGTCAATACAGGCAGAAAAAGCATTTGACAAAACACAGCAAACTTTCTTAATAAACACTTTCACGAAAGTTGGAATAGAAGGAACATACATAAGTACACATGATAAAAGCCATTGATGATAAAAGCCCATAGCTACTAGTATCATCCTCCTGGGGAAAAAAATGAAAGTTTTCCTCCTCTGAGATCAGGAACATGACAAAGATGTCCACTCTCACCACTGTTGTTGAACGTAGTTTTGGAATTCCCGAAACCAGAATTCATACAACAAAATGAAATAAATGGCATCAAAATGGCAAAGATGAAGTCGAACTTTCACTCTTCAGAGACCACATGATACTCTACATGGAAAACCTCACAGACCGCACCAAATTCTCCTAGAACTGAAACATGAATTCAGCAAAGTCGCAGGGTACAAAATCAATGTACAGAAACCCGTTGCATTTTCATACACGAATAATGAAAAACAGGGAGATATCAAGAAATTGATCACATTCACAATTGCGCCAGCACCATAAAATACGTATAATCTAAATAACAAAGACACCTATCCAAAGATATAAAAAAATTATGCTGAAAACTATAGAATGGTTATGAAGGAAATTGAAGAAGACACAAAGAAATGGGAAAATCTTCCATGTTCGTGGATTAGAAGAATAATTATTGTTAAAATGTCAATACTACCCAAAGCAATCGGCATATTCACTGCAATCCACATCAACATTGTGTCAGCATTATTTTAAAGCTAGAACAAACAATCCTAACATTTATGTGGAATCACAAAAGACCCCGAATATCCAAAGTATTATTGAAGTCTAAAACCAAAACACGATGCATCACAATCTCCGAATTTAGCTTCTGCTACAAACCTGTAATTAAGACAGTACGGTATGGGCACACAGACACACAGGCCAATGGAATAAAATATAGAACCCAGAATCAGACCCAAATATATATGGCTCACTAATCTTCCACAAAGCAGGAAACAGTATCCCATGGGAAAAAAAAAGATTCTTTAACAAATGTTGTTGGGAGAACTGGTAACAACATGTAGAAAAAAAGAAGCTAGACCAATTCCTTAGAGATATCTCAAAATAAACTTAAAAAGGATAAAGACCTGAATGTGAGTCAGGAATCTGTAAAAACTCTAGAAGAGAAAAGACAGACCCTCTCTTACCTCATCTGCGGCAATTTCTTACATGACACATCTCCAAAGGTAAGAGAATTAAAAGCAAAAATGAACTATACGGACCTCATAAAGATAAAAACCTTCTGCACTCCAAAGAAAACAATAAACACAAAAAAGGCAACAGATGAAATGGGTGTATTTGCAAATGACTTATCAGACAAGGGCTACTATCCAAAAACCTATAAAGAACTCACCAAACTCCACATCTGAAAACAATCCAGTCATGAATTGGGCAGAAGATATGAATAGGCACTCTTCTCTAAAGAAGACCTACAGATCGCCAAGAGACACCTGACAAGAGGCTCCTCATCTTGCTCTCAACACCACTACTCTTCACGGAAATACAAATCAAAACCACACTGAGATTGCACTTCACATCAGACTGGGGGAAATGAAAAAATCAGGATACTATAGATGCTGAAGAGGATGGGGAGAAACAAGAAACCTTTTGCATTGTTGGTGGGAAAGAAAACTGGTGAAGGTTCTCTGGAAAACTGTGGAGATTCCTCACAAAATTAAAAATAAATGTACCCTATGACTCAGCAAAAGCACTGCTAGAATACAGGGGACTCAGGAGTGCTGGTGCATAAGGGACTGGCACACCAATGTTTATAGCAGCATTTTCAACAGTAGACAAATGATGGAAAGAATCTAAATAGCCTTCAACTGATGAATGGATGAAGAAATGGTCGTTTCCAAACATAATTGACTAATACGTGGCAATAAAAATGAGATTTGTAGCAAAGTGGATGGAACTGGATGGTGTTCTGCCAAGTGAAATAAGACAGAGAAAGACAGATACAATATGTTTTCATTCGTATTTGGATGCTGAGAAACTTAGACCAGGGGAGAGGGGAAAGGGGGAAAAAATTTACAGAGAGGGAAGGAGTCTTACCGTAAGCGAGTCTTAAATACTGAGAAAAAGCTGAGGCTTGATGGGGGGTGGGGGAGAGGGGAAAGCGGGTGATGGTCATTGAGGAGAGGATGTGTGGGGATGAGTACTGGGTGTTGAATGGAAACCAATTTGACAATCAATTATATTGAATACAAGAAAAAGGAAAAGATGCTCAAAGTCACTCTTCATCAGAGGACTACAATTAAAATCCACACTGAGATGACCCCTCACACGGGTCGGAGTGTGCCATGTGTGGGCAGTCAGCACTGCTGCTTTGCTTGGGACACAGTGTGTCTTCCAAAAGCGACAAGGGGGGGGGGGAACTCGCTCTTTGGGAAACATGGACAATCAGGAACAATGAGGCTCCACCGTAGCCCAGGGTGTCCCGAACCTGGCCCATCAGTAACATCGGGGCTGGTACATGCTCTGGAGCCGCTCTCGGTGGCCAAGGAAGGGGGTGAGGAATAGGCTTGGAAAGAGCACATATGTGGGTTATGATTGCATGGAAACCCGCCCATGCATCTTTTGGGGGGGGTGTTTGGCCTCTTGCCTAGTTTTTTAGACAGTTTTAACAAACGTGAGAGGAAGCTCCAGAGATGTCACACACATTCCTGCCCTCACTGCTGCAAAGTCTCTCCCAGGAGCAGGTATTCGTACAGCCCTCTGAGGCGAGGCCTTTGTTAAAACCCCAAAACTTTGCTGACGTGTGTCCACGCCCAAGGAGCACAGCTGAGATCGGGTTCTCTTCTGACGTTGTACCAGAGTGCGTCCGGGCGGGTGTTTGTTGATGAGTCTCCATCGTTGCAACTTACCACTGGATGGTCTTCCTGCCCTGAGGCAGCTGATTCTGTGTCTGCTGGCCCCACAGCCCATTTGCCAGGCAGAGAGGTAGGCGGGAGGAGAGTGGGCTCCTGAAGGCAGTAGGAAGGCTCGCGAAGGCTCCTGAAGGCTGTAGAAGGCAAGAGAAGTGCTCCCTGAACGTCGCTCTTCTCGCTTGCTAGATAACTTCCAACTACGAGGATGTCACCTTGGGGCTCCTGCTTCTCAGAAGGCGTCCCCATCGAGGCAGGTGAGTTCTGCGGAACACCTCGACACAAGGACTCCCGCAGGCGTCACAATGCCAGCCATGAGAAGCCGGGTGGCTCAGGGCCCCCTGGTTCTACTCATGCTGGGACAGCATTTGGCCACCCTCGGGAGAAAGTACAGACTGTCCATGTGGATGCCCACAGGCTCCCATCAGTCGTGGTGGCCGCTTTCTGGCGGCGGGTTCGGTGTGTGGGGCGCTCGGGGGACCGTAAGGGCCCTTCTCACTGCAAGAGGCTGCTTCTGGGAGGTTCTCCCGGTGCCTGCCTCAGCCGCTACTGTGGTGTGAGAAGTGTGCCGCCTGCCCACGCCGAGGCTGTCGCAGACCGTCCCGCCTTGTCTGTTACTTGGCCCCGCACAGGCTGCACATGTCCTGTCCCCCGAGGCGGCTTTCACGAAAAAAAGTCGACTTAGGCCCTCCAGTCCTGTGGGCCAGGCCCTAGAGAGTTTGGTGAGCTGGGGAAACCCTACAGAAATTGGGAAGTTGAGGAGAAGGGGAGAGTGCCCTTTTCCCCCTGGGTCAGTGTTTCTCAAACTCGGTGGTGTCGGGACATTTGGACATCAGGGGATTATTGAGGGCCCCAGAGAGCCTTCGAGTGTGGGGGTTGTGTCTCTTGATCTCTACTGTGGTGAGGTTAAACCGAGAATTGAAGCGGGCGCCTGGGTGCCTCTCTGTGTTAAGGGTCCTACTCTGGCTCAGGTGATGATCTCACAGTTGATGGTTTAGAGCCCCATGTCGGGCTCTGTACTGCCAGCTGCCAACCTGGACTTGTCTCAGATTCTCTGTGGCCCTCTCCCTCTGCCCCTCCCCTTCACGTGCCCTGCGTCTCTCTCTCAAAAACAAACATTAAGGAAACGAAACCAAATCCGAGCATCTCAGATGTGATGAATTCACTTAAAGACAATAAATTAGTACTTATTAACGTACTCATACCTTTCATGGAAAAAATCCGTACATTTTCAGAACAACACTGTGTAGAAGCGTGGCATTTGCTTAGTGCAAGATCTTTATTCTTCCAGCTGCTTCTGCATTCAGTGTCTTGTGGCCAATGATGTTTAGGAAGGTGATGTGGACTCCCCCAGATGAACAGCTGGAGGCGAGTAGGGTGTGGCGGTAGCTCCTCTGGCGTCTGGATGCTCTTTCCTGACTCCGCACTCAGATGGGTGGGGCTTCCTTGCTTCTCTTGGGGGTTAGCTGCCCGCACAGAGCGGCCTAGTTGTGTGGCACGCGGTGGACGTTTGGAACATCCTAGGCCACTACTTTCAGCTGATCTTCCATATTTTTCACTCAGCGAACACATTCTTGGAACCACCACCTGGATGTGAAGAACTGGAACCTTACCGTGCTTCCTACCTCCTGCTGACTCCCACCGAACGTCCCCCAAAGGTAACCACGGTCTTGACTTTCACCGGCAATTGCTTTGGCTTGTTCTTCGCTTCATGTTGAGCTAACCCTTGAGCGCTGTGTGTGCGCAATGCACCTGCTTTCCTTGTGTGGCTCTGCTCGTCCTCCCTTGCTGTCAAAGGCCTAGTGAGTGAGCACGGAACGGTTTATTCTTTCTCCGGTGGGTGTTCCGGTTTGTGCAGAGGCTGCCTGCAGCTCCACATGCATCGTATTGGGTTGCCTTGGAAGAGCAGGTCATGAATGGTGGCACGTGTGTCTTTTCCCCACGAGCAACAGAGTGAGGGAGCTCCCCGGTGGCTCATCCCTGGTATTGCCTTTTCTCTTGTGTTTGCTCTTTGCTGGGGCTCAGGTGTTGGGAGGTGTGGAGTATTCATGCTGCTCCTGTGGGACCCAGGAAGCAAGTGCTTCTAAGCCACTTGCATATTTCTTTTGTCAAATATTTGCCTTTTGCAAGCCACTTTGTGATAGTTTTGTGTGTTTTGTGTTTTGTCAAAAGAGGTCTTTCTATGAGTGTGGAATATATCTGTGAATGGCAGAATTTTTCATATTCTTGTGTATGTCTGCCTTTCATTCTCCCAGTGTTGCCTTTTGTAAGTTTCTTTTGTTTCTTTCCAGTAGTGTGACCATTTTCACCCTTCTTGCCTTGAACCGGCTAGGGCCTCCAGTACAGTGTTGAAAGGAAGTGGTGAGAGTAGGTGTCCTTGTCTCCTTCCAGATAGTAGAGAGAAGGTTTTCATTATTTTTGTATATATTTTCTAAAGTTTGTTTATTTATTTATTTAGAGCACATGCATGGGAAGGAGACTGAGGGGGGGAAAGAGAGGATTCCCAAGAAGAGTCCACACTCTCACCTGAGAGTCTGATGCAGGGCTCAAACCCATGAACCGTGAGATCATGGCCTGAGCTGAATCAAGAGCTGGAAGCTTCACCAACTATAGGCCACTCAGGAACCCAAAGAGTTCAGTATTTTACCACTACATATGACACCAGTGGCGTTACTGGTAGAGTGGTCTATCAAAATTTGAAAATTCTCTATTTTTAATTTTCTAAGATTTAAAAATCATCAATGAAATAATGACTAGATTTTCTGAGAAGTGTTTTGTGCATCTTTTGCAAAAAGAGATTTTCTTTTTAATGTTTTGGCTTAACGTAAAACAACTCTTGACCTTCTAGAATAAGCAGAACCTGTTGTCTCTTTTCATTGGATTCCATTTGTAACTATTGTGCTTCGGATTCTTGCATCTGTATTCGAGAGTAGTGGGTGTTCACTTGCACCCAATTTTGCTGTCTTTCCTGGGGTTTGAGGTTAAGGTCCTGCTGGCCTCCTAAAATGACGTAGGTAGGAGCACTCCTTGTGCTTTCCCAGAAGAATTTTTTTGTATGTTCTTTATTTTTGGGAAAAAGTCATAGGCAAACCTGCTGGCGTTAGGTTTTCCTTGAGAGAAGGGATTTCATGGCAGATTGCTTTTTTAAGTGGAAACAAGATTTTTCCGATTTTCCATATCTTCTATTTTCTAGATAAGGCATTTTGTTTTCGAAGAATTTGCTCAGACTTCCCAAACTTACCAAGAAAAAAGTGCAAACTGGTTTATAATATCCTTCTTATCTGCAGCATATGTTTTGATATTTACTTTAGTAATCCTTGATAGAGGTAAATCGTGCTTTGTCCCTTTCTCAGACAACCAACTTTGGCTTTTTTGATTTCTGACATCTACTCTTTGTTTTCTGTTGCATGGATTTCTGCCTTTTATTGTTCCATCTATGTGGTGATTTCCGTCCTTTCCTGTAGTTCTAGAAAGAAATCCTTCATTTGATGTTTAGCCTTTGTTCTTTTCCAGTATGTGTATTGTATTTGCTTATTGGTGTGTTGATTCATTTTAGAATGAGAGCATGAGCAGGGCAGAGGGGCAGAGGGGGAGAGAGAGAGAGAGACAGAGAGACAGAGAGAGAATCTCAAGCAGGCTCCTCACTCAGTGAGGAACCTTGCTCGGGGCTCGATCTTGTGGCCATGGGATCAGGCCCTGAGCCAAAATCAATAGTTGGTTGCCGAGGGACTGAGCTATCCCTATGAGTCTCCCTTTAAGCACACTTTTACTGATCTCACAAGTTTTGATAAGCCAAATGTTTATCTTTTATGTGAAACTATTTTCTAACTTTCATTGTGGCATTTTTTTTTCTTAATTCATCACAATGTTTAGTAGCATAACACCTTGATATTTTGGGATACTTTCTCGTTCTCTCTGTGCGGATTTCTAGCTTAATTCCATGAAGTTATCTGTCTCAGTGTTTTGGTGTGGTTATAACAAAATACCATAGACTGGCTGCCTAATAAGCAGAAGAAGCTTCTTTCTTATAGTTGAGGAGACTGGGAAGTTCTCAAGGTCAAGGCGTCTGCAGATTCAGAGTCAGGTGAGAGTCAGCTTCCTGGTTCATCAACAGCTTGCTTCTCCATGTCCTCCTGTGGTGGCAAGGGTGACAGTGCTCTCTCAGCCGCCCATGACTGGTCATCACCGGAAGTCTCCCTGTCTTCATACCATCACTTTGGAAGTGATGAATTTTGGGGGAAATTGAACTCTTCATTGAATGCAAGCCCTAAATATGCCCTGCAGTATTTCAGTCCTTTGAGATGAGATGACTTTCCTAGTGTCCTAGCATATATGAGTTTTCATGAACTGTTCTTTGGTCACGTGAAAAAAATATTTATCGGTAAGATATGCAGTATTTCTATATTTATAGGTTAGATGAAGTTTGTTAATGACAGAATTCAGATTTTAGTAACAACTTTAAATCAAGTAAGTAATAGACGAGAATGAGTTTAATACTACTAACATATCACAGTGTTTAGCTACTGTGAGAAAAAACTAATGAAAGATTTTGCATTCTCTTTTATGTTTTCTTTAAAATGTGGTGTGCATTTTATACTTTCTATACATCGCAGTTTGGAGGAGCCTCCTTTCAAGTACTTATAATAAAGTACGTGACTGCATTTTGGACAGCCCCGTCCCACTCCCTTGATTTTCCTGTTGTCAGTTCTGTCCGATACTGAGAAATGTTATTTCGAGTCTCCCATCGTGCTTTTCTATATTTGTCAATTTTTCTGTAGTTTGACATTGCGTTATCAGTTATATGCAAATTAGTCTTGTTTTCTTGGAAGATGGAATTTTAATCGCAAATTGTTCCTCTTTTTCTCTAGTAGAGCTTTTTGCTATAGAGGTTATTTTATTGGAGGGTCCCAGTGGCCACATCAGTTTTCTGTTTGGTAAGATTTGCCTGGCGATCTTTTACTTCCACCTGTCAGTGATCATTCGTTTTAAGGTGTAACTTTGTGACCAGTGAATGCTTAGTTTCCTTTTAATGAATTTGATAGTCAATCTTTTGCTTGGAGTATTTGAGTACGTGTGACTGATATGTTGGTTTACACCTACCATATTACTAGTTTCTTCCTGGTCCCACCTGTTATTTGTTCTTTTGGCCTCTGACCTTCCATTAGAAATATAAGGGATTTTTATCAACTGATGAATGGATAAAGAAATTGTGGCTTATATACACAATGGAATACTACGTGGCAATCAGAAAAAATGAAATATGGCCTTTTGTAGCAACGTGGATGGAACTGGAGAGTGTTATGCTAAGTGAAATAAGCCATACAGAGAAAGACAGATACCATATGGTTTCACTCTTATGTGGATCCTGAGAAACGTAACAGAAGCCCATGGTGGAGGGAAAGGAAAAAGAAAAAAGGTTAGAGTGGGGGAGAAAGACAAAGCATAAGAGACTGTTAAAAAATGAGAACAAACAGAGGGTTGATGGGGGGTGGGAGGGAAGGGAGGGTGGGCGATGGGTATTGAGGAGGGCACCTTTTGGGATGAGCACGGGGTGTTGTATGGAAATCAATTTGACCATAAATTTCATATATTAAAAAAAAGAAATATGAGGGATTTTTGAAATGTACACGTATCTGGTAGGTAATTGGAATATATTTCTAGAGGCTGGTGCATTTTAAACTGACCCCCGCCTGATTCAGGACTTGGACTGCTTCCTTGACACTGCCGTCTCATTTTTCTTTTCTTTTTTTTAATATTTATTGGTTTTTTGAGAGAGACATAAAAAAGTGGGGGAGGGGCTAGAGAAATGGAGACACAGAATCTGAAGCAGGTTCCAGGCTCTGAACCATCAGCACAGAACCTGACACGGGGTTCCAACTCACAAACCGTGAGATCGTGACCTGAGCCAAAGTCGGACATTCAACTGACTGAGTTAACCAGGTGCCCCTGCTGTTTCCTTTGACATTTGAACCACGGTGAACACTTTCACCTTTTTTTCGGTAAAATTTTAAAGTTTTAGATAGATTTTGGCGTAGTTGTCATTGTTTTGTGTCTTTAATGATTGTTAAGATTTGTTCTCATAGCCTTTCTGTTGGGACGCTGTTCTGGAAGCCTTGATTTTTCCTATATCTGTCAGAGACTAGGTTTCTTTTCTTTAACGACGTGTTTTAATATTGTTTTTAGTTCGTTTGTGTAGTTGATTCCTCATCTTAGTTGTTTGTTTGTTTTTTCTCTTTTTGCTTTTGTTTTGCCTGGAAAATATCTTTACCTTGTCTTCACTTTGAAGGTTTTTATTAGGTAAAGACTTCCAGGTTGGTGGTTATTTTCATTCAACATTTTCTAGATGACAATCCATCATCTGGCTTCATTTGCTTTCTGGAAACGTGAGCTGGTAGTCTTGTCCCATGGAAGGCGGTATCTTTTACCTCTCATGACTGTTAACATCTTTTTGCCTCAGGCATTCTTTGTGGAGTCATTGTCATGGTTCTTTTATGAGTTTTGGAAAGTTTTGATTCTTTGTAGGGATCTGGTAACCCCCATTCTGTGTTTTCTCTACTTTGAAGGTTCTCATTGGACCCTTCAACCATATTTTGTGTGTCTTTTGGGTTTCTCTACTGATTTTTTCTCTGTGTATGGTCTAGATAAATTTTTACATACTTATCTTCCAGTTCACTGTGGCTCTCTTCACTTGTGTTTAGTCTGATATTAAGCCCACATAGTTCTTAATCTTACTAAAATTTTTTTTTTACTCTTATTTATGTTGGAAAGGACAGAATTTGAGCAAGGGAAGAACAGAGAGCTAGACACAGATACCGAAGCAAGTTCTAGGCTCTGAGCACTCAGCACAGAGTCCAACGCGGGGCTCAAACTCCCGAATCACGAGATCACGACCTGACCTGAAGTCAGATGCTTAACCAAATGAGCCATCCAGGCGCCTAGAGTTCTTAGTTTTAGCTCTGATAATTTTTAGGTTTAGAATCTGTTTTGATTCTCTGAAAATTTCCCATTTGTCAAGTAGGCTTGTTGGACAGTTGACCTTTGCATCCCGTATTCCCAGTCGGTGTGTCTCCCTTTGGTCTCTTTCTGTTCGTTCTTCTTTTCGTCTATATGATGTAAAACCTTGTTTTTTAAAATGTTTATTTATTTATTTTTCAGAAAGAGAGTGAGAGTACGCGTCGGGGTAGAGGATGGGAGGGGAGCGTAGAGACTCTTGAGAGGCTCCATTCTATCAGTAGAGAGACCAACACAGGGCTCACACTCACAAACCTGAGTCGAAACCAAATTTTGGTCACCTAAACGAGTAACCTGAGCTATCCTCGTGCCTTTCCCTGTTTTTTTTTTTTTCTTTTTTATTAAAATTTTTTTTTAATATTATTTATTTTGAGAGAGAGGTAGAGACAAATCTTGAGCATGGGAGATGGAGACAAACAGGGAGACACAGAATCCAAAGCAGGCTCCATGCTTTTCAATGTCAGCACAGAGTCCGACACGGGAATCAAATCATAAAACCGTGAAATCATGACCCGAACCAAAGTGGGATGATTAACCGACTGAGCCACCCAGGCATCCCTTTTCTTTTTTCTTTTCTTTCTTTTGTTTCTTTTTTTCATTTCTTTTCATTTATTCTTTTTCTTTTCTTAATTTCTTTTTTAAATTTTGTGTTGGACATTATGGAGAAGCATAGAGGCTCTTCGTGTGCTTGCTTTTCTTCAGCCTTTCATCCCACACACACTGAGTGTGATGGTTATTGAGCTCAGTCAGGCCTGAATGACTTGTCACCGGTCCTCTGTCTTTGTAAGGTTCAGTGTGAGCGGGGCTCAAAATGTTCACCACCCCCGTGTAGTCCTCCAGGATGTCCATCTCGAGGCCTGGAGTGTCTTCCAGGACCCCTCTTTGGGGCTTGGTCCAAAAGCCCAGGTATTTTCTCCGCAGCACAATGAGATTATTGAAGGCTCAGCTTCTCAGGCAGTGTTTGCCGAGTGCCGGGGTAATTTTCTGTACCTCCCTGTGCTGTACAGTGTTGGTTATCAGTGATTTTCTGCTTGTCTGTTTTGTTTCCTTTCCTGCTCATTGGTATATTGCCTCAAATCCCTGAAGAAATTCAGAATCCTCAAATTCCTTGAGGGAGAGAGAGGACTCTGAACATTAGTGTTGGCTCAGCGGGCTTCCCTTTTGTTGGGGTCTCGTTCCTTCCAGTTGTGACTACCTCAGTGTCTCCTTGATGCCTTCAAACATGCTTCAGATTGAAATCATCTTTCCTAGTTCATGATAGGTTGACTAACAGAATATTCACAAGTATAAGAGCAGGCGGGGAAGAAAGAGAAGTCATAGTAAACATTTTGCTCAACAGCATTTGTTGCAGGAGAAAACGAAACCCTGTAATCCTTGCCTAGTACCCGTCGTTCTAAAATGGTCAGTTTGCTCATCCTCAGCCAGCGTCCGTTGAGTGGTGATGTTGTGTCTCAGGCCCCCCCACCCCACCGCCGCTGCCTTCCTCCCCTTTCATGTGCTTGCCCAGGGCAAGCATTGCAGTGACGGGCTGGATGTGGCAAAGCAGGACGAGGAGGTGGATGGGGTGACACTTATTCTGTGAGTGTTTGATCAGTTTTGGCTTTTTAAAAAATTTTTTGGTAATATTTATTTACTTTTGAGAGAGAGAAAGTACGGACAAAAGGGCAGAGGAAGGGAGACCCAGAAACTGAAGCAGAATCGGGATGAATTGCCCCTCAACTGTACAGAGCAACCCCGACAACAAGGGTTTCTGGGTTGGTGCACCTGCATCATCTGCACAGACACAACTAGGCACCCTTGTTGAGCCCCTTTATGACCCTGCACCATTGTGGTAGTTGGGATCTGGCATCTGTGTTCCTCGGAGTCGAAGGTGGAGGCACATCTGAGTTTATCTGAAAGAATGATGCAGTTAGGAGGAATCGCTTACTTGCGCACTGCCGTTCAGGAAAGGCTTTTTCTGGAGAGGTCCATCAGCATCTGAGTCTAACAGAACATTCTCCAAGCAGTCTCTGGGGCCAAAAGCCAGAATCAAGGAGAAACGTGGCTTTGTTTTAAGCTATGGAAGGGGAAGTGGAGTCAAGTGAGGCACCAGGCCGCTGGTGTTGGGCAGAAACTTCCCCGTAAGGAATTTGGTATTCAGAGAAGGGCCTTGGGTCATTGTGTCCTCAGGGGAAAGGACTGACATGATGTTAACATTTTTAAAAGCTGGTGCTGTTACTGTGTGGATAGTGTGTTGGGGGGTGACACGACTGGAAGCAGGGTAGACGCCATTGGGTAGTGTGGCTCCTATTGTGTGGGTTGAGCTATAAGATTCGTGCTTTAGGCAACAGGTACAACCGCCTCATATCACCCATCACATAAAGCACAGGACAGTTTGTGTCTTTATACCCTACACAGAACTACGTAATATTGAAAAGCAATGTGTGTAATAGTTACCTGGGTGAGTACAAGGCGTACACTAAAGTGTTCACCTGTTTATTGAGTGCATGGCAGGTACTGTTCTAGGTGCTGAACACTATGTGCTGCAGGTACCTCACCCAAAGACGTATGTGGTTATACGGAGAGCAATAGAAGGGCATGGGAGTGTGTGGTTTGGTGGAATAGGGGGAACGTGTGCACAGTGCTGCTGCAGGATGGCTGATTTTGTCACGAGTCTGAGTCACTCAGAATCGGGGAGGAGATTCTTCTTGGGAGGTTCGGCTGCCCTGAATTCTTCTTCATCCACCCCCCTCTGTCTCTTGGACACCTTTCCGACCGCCTCATAGTGAAGCTCCATCTGGGTGGGTTGTCGGCTCTTTGAGTTCCACATGGGCCACAAATCTGCAAACATCTCTGCCTCCTCTTGTGAACGTAGCAGCTTGCTACCTGGTCCGGTGGTCAGAAGCCAGGGAGATGGCTTTGCCTCTTTCCTGTTCTTCCCTCTCCCTGCTGGTCCCTGGGTACTCTGTCATGGAGCTTGCATGTCTCAGAGGCCATGTGTGAGGTCCCTGGAGATCTGTACCCTGTCTTCACTTGGGTGGACTCGTGGAGGGACCGAGTCCTGCAGTCCTCCCTGCACCTGCCCCACTCGCCTCTCAGCAGCTTGGCTGTGTTGGGAGCGCCTCCCGCTGTGCAGAGATGCCGACATCCTGCCCCATCCGTGTACAATACGCCACGATCTCTGAGAAGACGGCCTTTCTTCTGAAACTGTGTCCCGCCTGTTGGCCCTTTGTGCTGGCTTTTGCTGAGCAACTTAGTAACTAACTCTTTTGGGGAAACAGGTTTGCTTTGTGTACAAGGAACCTCCAAATTACTCCTATTCTGTTCCTGGGTGGCTCAGTCGGTTAAACAGCCAACTTCAGCTCGGGTCATGAACTTTGTGTTGGCGAGGTAACCCCCGAGTCTGGCTCTGTGCTAACAACACAGAGCCTGGAGTCTGCTTTGAATTCCTTGTCTCCTTCTCACTCCGCCCCTCCCTTGCTGCTCTTTGTCTCTGCCTCTAAGAAATAAAGAATGACATTTAAAAAATTAAAATCAAAAAATTCTATTTTACTTTTTTCTGTTGACGATGGTAGTGCTTTCTCCATTTTTCCCCACGGATGACTACAACTGATCCTAGAAAAACTTGGTTCTCGGTTTTAAATCCTGCCCACAATTGAAAATCCATGTATAACTTCCTCGCCAGAAATCTTAAGTGTTCAAACTCTCCTGTTGTCCAGAAACCTTAGTAGAAACACAAAAATTTCATTAACATTTGTATGTTTTATGTCATATATACCATATTCTCCGAGTCGAGGAAGCTATGGAAACAGTTACATAGAAAACAGGTTCACAGCTCTGTGCTGTATTCATACCTAAGTTTTTTCTCCGTTTTGTTTCTAGGATAAATTGTCTACCAGAACTCGCATCAGTGTTGGCTTAGGTTACACACTAAGCTGTTTTTAAGTGTATCTCCAGAACTAGTCATCAGAAATGGAGGAATTAGAAAGATTCCTGTATATTTACATTGTTACATGCGTAACCATGCATTAACATTGAAGAGTGACTACTTCATGATTGCTTAATGTAATCAGTACGCTTGCTACCTCATGGCCTAGGAGATACAGGGGTGAATGAATTGTTATAAAGCTTTTCTAGCCTGCATTTTACAGCCATATTCCTAATAGAGTCTGAACACATTGTTGCATTACAAAAAAGGCCTGTGAGAGTAGGCTGAGAGGCATTTTCTCCAGGCAGGTACAGAGACAGGCATGCTACAAGGTAATGTCATTTTTTGAAAGACTACTTATGGAAAACACATTATTCGTTTTATATCAGATCTTATGTCCCTTATGTCCGTGTGTGGGTAGGTTGTCCAAGTGCACAAAAGTCTCACACACGATGTTCCTGCTGAAAAACCCTTAGGTGGTAGTGACACACGTGCGTCTCGGGTGGACTGGCTGCATGCTCCCTCGATTTTCACGCACAGACGTGTGCACGGCAGGTGAAGAGATTCACTGAGCTCCTTGGTAAGGATTTGCTGTCTGGAAAGTGAGGGTGGGTCTCACAAATGTCCTGATGTGCAGACCTGCATGGGGTGGGGAGGACCCGCTGGATGGGGCAATTTTGGGTCTCGGGGCCTGGCTGTATGTGGTGGATGCGGGCAATGTCTTTGCAACTTTTCAGGAGGGCCTTCCTGGCTCAAGTCTCCATAGACGGCTGGCTGTCTTTAGTCCCAGCGCCCTTGTCATGGAATGGTCCATGTGGGAGAGTAGCTGAGACTCTGCCGGATCACATCTGGTGGCAGCAGGCTTTCCAGCGATGGCACTGCCATTCAGCTTTCCTCGACCTCTGGGTTTTTCACCAGATCTCCTCTCTGTGCTGTCTTCTGTGACATCCTCTGGGTTTTTCTCTGCACTCGACCTTCTTTAGGATACACATTTTGAATCTCTGCATCCCCCAAACCTTTTTCGTATTTTTTTTTTTTTTTTACCATAATCAGAGTCTCATTCTTGAGTTTCCAGATAGGCTGTGACATAGGTCCTGTGACCACGTCATTTGGACAGTTTTCTGTAGCAGGGATTTCTTTATTGTGTTGGCCTTGACGGAGTTTATAAAAACATCCCTCGGAATCCTCCTTTCGTATATTTCATCTGAGGTTGTTCTCTTTGGTAGCAATGACCGTCCTTCTTGTAAATGGCATTTGTCATGAGCTTCACATGTCCTCGTGGCCCCTTCTCCGCTGGTGTACTTAGACTTGCTGCCCTCCAGAGCGAGTGAGCTGCCAAGACACGTTTGATGGTGACCCGTGGGGTTCTGGGTGGCCAGGACATTGTCCAGTGTCAGTGGAAATTTAAAGGACAGTCCCTTGCTTTCAGCGTACTTCCTGAGTTGAGGGACAGAGCCGGGATGGAACTGGTCCAGGGAAAGGGCTCTGGTTGTGCAGCCAGACCACTGGCCACTGGCACTTGTTGCCTTCAGGACCCTGGGGTGAGCTTCCTCCACAGGGCCAGTCGCCCTGATCATACCCAGCCTGTGTCCGCTCAGACGGTAGCTGCTTCACCCCTTCCTACCCAACATCATTGTGCTCACTTGTCTTTTTCGTGAATAAATGTCCTTTGTGGCAATTTCCCCCCGACAGGGCACCTCCTTCTGCATGAAAAACCTGTGCAGGCAGCCATGGTCTCCTCAACTGATTTTCTTGGGTTTTTCACTTTTTGTGTTGGAGTGGTTGACATGTGGTGGATTGTAGTTCCTTCTTCTCTGCAATCACCTCTTGGGCGTCTGGGAAACCGTGTACTTCCTCTTCGTGGTAGAAGCTGCTCTTCCTATCCGTCTTGACCATTCTAAAAGCCAAACCCCTTTCTAAAATCACCAAGCTATCCTGTGCCTGCATTGAAATATTCCAGTTTTTGGTCATTCCCTTCCTTCTGCCTTAACTTGTGATGTCAGGACTTGTCTTTCCGTTTGAGTCGAGATTGCACGTGTGCCCGTCTCATAACATTAGTACCCCCATAGAGATGCCACATCTTCAACATGAGACAAAAAGATGTCTCACAAAAAGCCCCAGGTTTTTCAGGTGCTGGGATAGCCGCAGCGAGAGCTTCGAGAATTTCCCTTTCTTTCACGCTGGCCGGCTGGCAGCTGCAGCTGTGGGCCTCAGTACATGTCAGGCCATTCAGCCTTTTCTTGTCATAACATGATTCTTCTCTGCATCTCGGGAGCACGTCCAGCATCCTTACGGACACATCAGACGGGTCCCAGGGTGTAATCCATGGTTCATGGTATTACGCTTAACACGGTGACAATTACCCAGGAACCATGAGATATCACGTTTCCTGTGGTGCTTGATTTACTGGAGAAATGAAGGGCTTACCAAGAGCTGATTAGCAGATTCGTGCAACACTTGACGTGACCTCAATAGCAACAGGAGGTGGTGCACACTTTCCCCAGAGGACAGCGTCTGCTACAGCTCATTTTATGCGATTAGGACTTCATCCTGAATTTCCACTTTTGTTTGCCTTTCTCTTGACTGCAAATGGCATCTTGTGGGTATGGTCTGTTTCAATTTTTTTACTGGGAGAGAGACAGAGAGGAGGAGAGAATGAGTCTGGGAGGGACACAGAGAGAGAGAGCGACAGGAGGTGGTGCACACTTTCCCCAGAGGACAGCGTCTGCTACAGCTCATTTTATGCGATTAGGACTTAATCCTGAATTTCCACTTTTGTTTGCCTTTCTCTTGACTGCAAATGGCATCTTGTGGGTATTGTCTGTTTTCAATTTTTTTACTGGGAGAGAGACAGAGAGGAGGAGAGAATGAGTCTGGGAGGGACACAGAGAGAGAGAGAGCGACAGCATGCGAAGCAGTCTTCAGGCTCTGAGGTGTTAGCACAGAACCCGACATGGGGCTGGAACCCAGGAACCCTGAGATCATGAGCTGGGCCAAAGTCGGAAGTTTAACCCACTGAGCCACCAAAGGCACCCTAGGTAATCCTATTTGATCTGACATTTCCTTCTTGCCTTTATTCCCCCCCATCACTATGGAGAGGTGAGTGATACAGGCCCATCAGGAAATTGAGTAGTTTTCTGGAGATTAGACTGTTAACATTGCCTTTGTCTTGTAATTTCCTAAGATACTGATCAAGGTTGGGGCAGAAAGAGGGTGAGAGGATCCAAAGCAGGCTTCATGCCATGAGTTCAAAGCCAGATGCAGGGCTTCAATTCATGACCTTGAGATCATGACCTGACCCGAAATCAAGAGTCAGCTGCTTAACCCACTGAGCTACCCAGGCACCCCAACACTTGCTGATTTTCTGTCTTTATTGGTTCCCACCAGGCACATTGGGCTTGTCCATAACTCAGTGTAAACCCAGGGAATGGTGGAGAGCTCCCATTCTGCTACCATGCTACCTGAAAGCAACCATTTGCTGATTTACAAAAAGATCCATTGACCCCCTTTCACTTATCACTTGGTGCTTAAAAGGCGGCAGTTGGCATGGTAAGAGTTATGGAGCATGAGCCCGACTGAGAGTAAACCGCAAGTTAGCCGCCCCCTGCCACCCCATGGGGGATCTGAGGAATATCCCTTGGACACCCCTGCTACCCAAGAACAGGGGCTTAAGCCCTTGCCGTGCTAATGTCGGAAACAAAGGCACGGGAAAAATTAAATTCCTTATGCCTTTAGGCCTTTGACAACACCTTGAAACCAGCACAGTGACCTCCAAGAGCTCAGCTGCCTAGATAATGGCACTTTGATGGGGGCAAAAGAGAACTGTAGCCTAACATTACCCCAACATCCAGGACCTTGTAAGTCCACTTCCTTTCCCTCAGTTTCCCCGATGTACACGGGCAATCAACTTGGGACACGGGATCCAACTTACGGTCCCCGATCTACATCTAAAGGGTCTCATGACACGTTTCATTAAGGGTTAATAGTGTTTCCCAAGAGTTATGCCCTGAAGGTGCAGGAAACCTTGCTTCCAAAATTTCTTATTCTATCCCTGACCTCCTGCCAACCTGAAGGAATATAATGATGAGTTAGCTGTAGGACCCCAGCACAGCTCTTCCAGGCATTAAGAAAGCCACCTTTTTCACCAAAGACGTCTTCCAGAATTCTGTGTTGGTCATCAGCTGTGGACCAGTCCACCATCATCCCCAAATATCAGCATTTTGGTGTCCGAATGTGGGGCTTCGAATCTTCTCACCTTGACTCTGTGCTTCAGTGTCAATTTGGTATGTTTTCTCTTTCATTTACTCTCATTTCAGAGGATTTTTGAGAAGTAGGGTCTTATGGGAACACTTTTGCGGGGATTGCTCTGGCTGCAATCCTCTAGGCTGCGGCGACTCTACGGGGAGGAGAAAGCCTGCCTTTTGGTTGGAAGTTAGGACCTTGGCCAGAATGGCAGTGAGATGCAGAAACTTGACGCCCTCTCTTTATTCCTTTCCGTGTCTAAAGTTGTCTGTCTTGGGCAGGGGACAGCCACTTAAGTGACTACCATGTCTGCCAATCTTAAGACTCCCGTGTGTGAGGATTCCTCCTCATTGATCTAATGTGACCCCCTCCATATCTCTGGGGTAGCCTCTTCTGCATGCCAGATCTCCACTGAGAGCTGACCGAAACCAGCACCTGACTGAATTCAAACCCAACAGGGCGCCATTTCCTAGGGAGGTTCGCTGTGAAGACTACGCGGGTCAGAATGTCACTTATATCATGATGGATTTCTCTCTTTTCTGTTTTCCCTCAATGTCCTCTATTAACTACTACTTAAAATTGGGTCATTTCCCCTTGTCAAACTCTTCTAGTATTTCCATGGGTTGAAAATGGCAGTTCCTTCTCTGCCTTCTCAGCAAAGGAGACGCGGGTCTGTAAGTCAGGCACCCATCTGTTGTCTAGAATGCAATGGGGAAGCCGGTGGGGGTGGGGAGGCTAGCATCCCTCCTTCAGGAGCCCTTCGCCACCTGGTTGGCAGTCATAGTGATTTTGTTCAAGGGATGTCTCGGGTCGCTTTGACACTTCGGGAACCCCTGACATATTCTGTGTGGGGGATGCTACTGGGGAGTCGGGATGGATTCTAAGGGTAATGGACCTTCTCTCTCCCCTTTTCTCTCGAGGTGGAACATGGGAGTTCCTCTTTGGTCCGCAAGGATTCTCCCTTAGGATGCCTTTTGAACCCACTGGAAACAGTTGGGTTTGCAAAATGTGGAAAGGACTGATCCTGTAACACGGCATGGCTTTACTAAACAGGGCAAGTGGACGGCTGTTGCCCTAGGTCCAGCCCTTGGTGGCTAATGGGACACAGGGGCTTCTTGCAGAATGTGTTTGGTCAGTAGCTAAGCAAGTGAGCTCCCCCTTGATATGTTGGATGAAATTTGTCTAAATAGGCCTCCTCCTGAGAGAACTCAGAACTCAGTCACTGAAGGTAAGAGAGGCAATCCTTGAAAGGGTAACACGGACGCTTCCTCTCTGCATGATAGATCTGAGGGCCTCTCCCTCATTCCTTTCGTGAGTTAGGGGCTATAACTGGAGACAACTGTGCTCAGGTTACCTCAAGATGGAGACTTTTAAGGAAATTTCCCAGGCAGCTGCTGAAAATCCACTTATTTCGGGGAAATTCCCTGTCTTTTCCGGCCTGACTTGAACTGCCTTATTCCACTTTGGTGGAACAAAAGACATGGTGTCAGCTCTTCTGTCCCAGCTGACAAGATTAGACCCGGGAAATTTTCCTTCTCTGCCTTCTGCTGGCACCCCAAATCTTCTGCCTTCCCATCCCCTTCCTCCTGTTTCTGCACCAGCTTGTGTGGGGCCTATAGAACTGGTTCCCTTACCACCCTCAGTGCCTTAGGCACCATCGGCCCCTCTTCCCACGCTAAATATCAAGGGAAAAAGAGCATTCCCTTGCACCACGCACTTCAGGTTCTTGGAGCCCACTGACATCTCTGGTAAAAACTGAACGGTGGAACAAATGAGTGTAGGTGAACCAATTCCGTGTTTCAGCTAAATGAAGTTTGCTGGTTTCATTAAGATAGACTTGTCTTTAGAGTCATCAGCATTCAGTGTGAAAATTTATTCTATCAATCTTTATGAAAGGTCAAATATGCTCAATGGATCTCGATTGCAATTTGTCACCAAATGAGGACTTGAAATAATGGTTAATTTCAACTGTCTTAAATGGTTAATTACTTGGGTAATTCTGAAGATAACTTTCAAAGTCTTTGGAAACCTGAGACTTTAGACTTGTGCTTTTAAGTTTACACGGTGAATGACAAGACGTTCATGGGACATCTATGTCCTTTCCAAAGAGATTGCAGGGGAAATCTTTCATTATTGGACATAGAAGTGGTCTTTTAACTTCTTTCTTTTCTACTTTTTATGTTTATCCTTTTTGAAGAGAGAAAAGACAGAGAAACAGAGTGTGAGTGGGGGAGGTGCAGAGTGAGAAGGAGACATAAAACCGAAGCAGCCTCCAGGCTCTGAGCAGTCAACACAGAGCCCGACGTAGGGCTTGAACCCATGAACGGCTAGATCGTGACCCGAGCCGCAGTCGGACACTTAACGACTGAGTCACCCAGTCGCCTCTGTGCTTTTAATGCACAGGAACTTATGCAGAGGAACTCCTTAATGCATAGGAACTAAGGCTATTTGGACCTATTTGAAAACATGCTTTGTGCTTAACTGACTCATGAATTAGCCATCTAAAGAATTCTGGTGCAAAGAGGTCTCAACTGCTTATTAAGTTTTCATTGGAGACTACGGTTCTAAAAGTTAAAATTCTGCTAAGTGTTCTTAAGACTGATGGAAATAAGGAAAGCAGTTTTGTTGGAAAATAGGAGGTTGTAAGAAAGATACAAAGAATGGCAATACATTTTTTGTTGAGGGTAAAAGAAAGAAAATTGGGTTAAATGGGTTGTTTGGAAAGAAATGACTTGGGACAAAACCTGAAGGCAAAGGAAAGTTGTACCAGGTTCATGAAGGGAAATCTTTGGAAAGGAATTTTATGGGTGGTAAAGCTGGACTAAGTTTGCCGTCTACGGATTTTACTACACTGATATAAGTTTAAAATCCTGTTTTCTTATGTTTTGGAAAGACAAAGTTTTCTTGGATTGTTGATCTGCTCTTCATAAGAAAATGTAAACAAAGTTTTGTTTTGTTTTTTTCTTTGTCTTTTGTATGCCAGGAAAACCAAAGCTTTGGATATGTTCTTTGTCAAGTCTGATGACTTAAACTGAAAACTTCTCAATGGTAAAGGAGTTAGGTTTTGCTAACAACTATAAAATGTTCCCTATTTGCCTTTGGAATCTCGTCTTGCCATCTCGGTTAAATATCAACTTAAATTTTATTTTTTATCATTTATTTTTGAAATTCAGAGAGATAGAACATGAGCAGGGGAAGGGCAGATAGGGAGGCACAGAATCTGAACCAGGCTCCAGGCTCCAAGCTGTCAGCACAGAGTGTGACGTGGGCCTGGAATTCACAAACCACGAGATTATGACCCGAGCTGCAGTCAGACGTCTAACCAACAGAGCCACCCCAGTGCCCCAATAATTTAAAGTTTCACATTGGAAATGATCTGTAATTCTATCTAGGATGTGCTCTATCACTTCCTAAGGCTTGAACGAACTTTCCCAAGAATTCAATTGTAAATGAAGTCTTTTTGACCAATTAGGCCTTTTTATGTGGCATGTATGCTAAGTTGCTTGGAGAAGCGTTGTCAATGGTAAACCTTAGGTTCTCTTGCTTGGGTTAATGCTGTAACTGCTCAAAGACAGGCAATGCTCAAGTTTTAATTGGTTCTGCTCTAAGGTCTTCACTTGATATTCTTTGTATCACAGTGTTATATGCCACAGAAAGAACCGAATGCCCTTGTCAGTTGCGTCATCCTGAAGTCTCATCAGATCTCTAACACTATTTCTGAGACTTTAACACTTGGTATTGTTCTTCTCTCACAAAACCTTTTTGGTCTTGTAGGAAACTCACAAAAAAACCACTTTTAGGAGAAATACAAGAATTTGAAAACTTTCTGGCCTGGATAGGCTATAAAAATTCAGTCTGGAGATACCTTAGAAGGGATTCCAGCAAAATACACTTTCAAAGATCCTTAGGATCAATGACTCTTCTTGCAGAGTTTATGGAAATAAATGAGGCCAAGTTTTTCAAGTGGTGTTTTGCAAATGAATTAGTCTGGATGGCTACTTTTGGGCAATGAGGGTTTTTAGAGAGAAAATCTACATTTCAGCAATGCACATTTACAGATGTTAAATCCTAGGTGTCTTTAATTGTTTGCCTAAACTACACGTGAAGTAACCTTGAGAGATCCTGTCACAGTACCACAGGTATGGACAACCTTGTTGTTCTGTGGGCATAGTAATAAGACCCACCCTGGGTATAATCTTTAAACAGCTTGAAAATGGGATGGGTTTCCCCAACAACTGTATGCAAAGTCTTTTCTCACTGTATACCTATCAAGGGACAGTGCTCTAGTATTCACTTGTAGCTGAGTTAATTTGTAAATCTCTAAGTATGCAAACGATGTCCTCCCTACACCTGATCTGACAGTTACTCGAAACTCACCCCATATAAACCCCCAAGACCTGGTTTATTCACAGGATGGAATCTCATGCAACAGGGGATTTAACTCTGAAATAAAAAGCCCTTAATGCATCATATTATGTCTTCCAACTGCAATCATTTAGAGGGGCAATCTTCATGGGCTCCCGTATCGAAACAAAACCTCTACCCACTTTACAGGAAGTCAGTGGGCAAACGAGTGTGCCTTATTATTCCGAGGAACCTGTACGAGACCTCAAACCTCTCTTAGGATGGTCCCACCTTTCTTTTTCACTTTCCTTTCTCAATTCATACTAACATTTCCTTCTTACAGATGGGCCATTCGAAGGATCACTGCAGACATTTGAGTTCCCAACTGGAAAGACCAATCGGATTCCTGCTGCCTGTTCCCACTTCCATCTGAGGATGCTTCAAACCTCACATCTAAAAACCTCACTGGCAGCACTGGTAGACACGGGGTTTGGAATCTGATCTGACAAAATATTGTGTATACATTCTAGATTACCACCGAGAGAATTCTGGACTTCTGACTGACATGAATACTTCAATTGATTTAAACAATGCCTCTCTTCCCTTTAGTGACTGGCTACACTCCTGGACTTGAGCATGTTTGTCAACTACCAAAGGACTTTGGGCTTCTCTCTTGTTTTTCTAACTAGGCTTTGCAGGGTTCTCCCATGCCTATCTGCCTGGTGCCGACTCCATCACTACAATTACTTGCCAAACGATGAGACTTTCTACTCAAGAAAGCCCACTTTGAATTCAGCTGCCCCTGCCTTTTGTAACTCTTTTACATGTTGCTTAAGAAACCAATAAGGATCCATATAGGTTAGGACGACTTACGCCTCTACCCAGTACAACGAAGCTACAGAAGATGAAACCTTCTACCTTCATCAATCTTCAAGGTTTCAGGGTTGACGTTATTCAGTGAGGATATGATGAGGGAGCATAAGGCAGACTGAGGGATAAAGCACAAGCTAGCCCCTCTTCCCACCCCGGGGGGGGGGGGGATATTATTGTTTTTCTGTGGACACTCTTGACAACCCAAGTAGAGGGAAAAGGGGCTTAAGCACTTGCCATGGTAATGTGTGATACAGCAAATGCAAATGAAATTCCCTTACTGCCTATAGCCCACTGACAAGTCCCTGAAACGGACAGAGTGAGCTCCTTCTAGAAGCTCGGCTGCTCAATGATGGTGATGACACTTTGCTAGGGTCAAAAGACAACCTTAGCGTAACATTATCCCAACAACGAGGGCCCTGCAGGTCAACGTCTATTAATTCAAATGGCCCAAGATATAAGCTGGCAGTCTTACTCCAAGCTTAAGCACCCCCGATATACATTCAATGCATCTCATGACTTGGGTTTCATTAAAGTGGCATTTCCCTAGCCACACTTAGCCCCCCAAGGTGCTGAAAACTTGCTTCCAACACTGCTTAGAGACTTACCCTATCCCTGATGCCCTGCCATCCTGATGGTGTGTGATAATGAGTTACCCTTCAGGACCCCAGTGCAGTTCTTCCTGCATGTGGGTTCTGTCCCCATCATTTAATAAAATCACCTTCTTTTTATGAAAGTTGTCTTAAGGAAATCTTTCTTTGTCTTGGGCTATGGACCACCCCAACCATCACCGCCACTCTTCATCAGTTTGACAACAGAACACCAACCATTGGTGGCTACAGATGCCTTCACCATGCAGAGCAGACTCTTCATCCATTGGCAATATTCTTCAGGATGTGCCACATGCCGGACACCGCCCACTAAAGCACTGCTACAGCAGAGCCACTCTCCAAATACCTGAGGGTTAACCACAAGCCAAAAGCTGGTAACTAGGTGTCACTACTGGCTTCAAAGGACAGGGCAACAAAAGCCAATGCCAGAAAATTTCCACCCCTGTCTGAAGAAACAGTGCAGGAAGTCTCCCTTGGTACTAGCCCATACATGGTTCTTACTCCTGAGGCAACCATTCTGTCAGGATACTGTGCTCGTTCGTTGCTTCGTTGCTCTATCGCATTCTCTCGTGTTAAGAAAGAACTTTGGTCTTCTCTGTATCCTCCATCCTGTTGCTCTTTTCCAAAAAAGTTCTCCCTGGTGTCCACTCAGGACAGTGTCTCAGAACCATTTTTTCCACTTTTAACTGGAGTGTCAGGCTATATTCTTGTCACTGCGGGGTCCCTTCGGCCACAGGATCCCTCAACAATTGACTTTCTGTACTCTGTGGACAAAGTTAAGCCCAGGGCATTTCAAATTGCCCAGGAGGAATGCCTATGTGGAGTCAGCGTCACCGATATTGGGAGGGAGCTATCCTCTCTTCTGGGATAAGAAGCATGTGGAGGTAGATATTTCCGTCTCAGCTTGATTCCATAATGTGGTGAACTGAAACACTTTTGCTCTGTTTCTAACCATTCTGATTATCCTGACCATAGGGATAACCCTGTATTGGGTCTCAGGCAAGGACAATGAGGCTGTCCCCCACATAGTGTGTGCTGGCCACTCCTAACCAGCTCTGAATCTGGTCTGTGCTAAACAAGAGCAGTTTCTGAGATCCCAAAGGAAGGATTGCCTTCCTGAGAGTACATGGTGTTTGGTTGGCTGGTATAAGAAATAATGGCTAGCCAACTTGTTTCCCTCCCTGGCCATTAAAGATTTCATTCTGAAGAGCAGTTGGTTCACCATGGGCAGGATTCTCGAGGACCTGCTTAGCACAGAAAGAGACCTTTCAAGAATTACAGCACCCCAGCCCTGTTCTAAACATTTGAACTTTCGCCTGCAACACAAGCCTGTTACCTTGGAATCACTGTCTTCTCTATCCACTGACAGGATGGCAAGGGAAAACAGTGAACTCCAGAAGCTTTCCCTCACTTTCTGAAGTAAGAACTCGGGCATCTTGCTTTTGGGTTCCCACTGTAGACGACAGAAGCTTTCCTTTGCCCCACTCTTTTGTGTTTCTTATCTATCTGTATCTTATTCCTGGGACGATCATCTTTCCAGGGAGTTGTCCTAGTCATTTTACCTCATTTTCTGGACCACATTCTTCCTTGGGGAACACCACCAGATAGCTAAAGCAGAGTTAATACTTTTCTTACTCAATGTGTTCTAAAGAATAGAAATGAAAGGAAAACTTCCAGACTCATTCTACGAAGACAGCTTTACCTTGACTCCGAAACCAGAGACCAAGAAAAAAAAGACTACAGAACAATATGCCTGATGAATAAGGATGCAAAAATTCTCAAGAAGACACTGGCAAATCAAACACACAGCATATGAAAATATTCACCATGGTCAAATGGGATTCCTTCCTGGGCTATAGGGCTGGTTCAATATTTGCAAATCAATCAATATGATATATCACATTACTAAAAGAACAAGAACCACATGATTCTGTCAATACAGGCAGAAAAAGCATTTGACAAAACACAGCAAACTTTCTTAATAAACACTTTCACGAAAGTTGGAATAGAAGGAACATACATAAGTACACATGATAAAAGCCATTGATGATAAAAGCCCATAGCTACTAGTATCATCCTCCTGGGGAAAAAAATGAAAGTTTTCCTCCTCTGAGATCAGGAACATGACAAAGATGTCCACTCTCACCACTGTTGTTGAACGTAGTTTTGGAATTCCCGAAACCAGAATTCATACAACAAAATGAAATAAATGGCATCAAAATGGCAAAGATGAAGTCGAACTTTCACTCTTCAGAGACCACATGATACTCTACATGGAAAACCTCACAGACCGCACCAAATTCTCCTAGAACTGAAACATGAATTCAGCAAAGTCGCAGGGTACAAAATCAATGTACAGAAACCCGTTGCATTTTCATACACGAATAATGAAAAACAGGGAGATATCAAGAAATTGATCACATTCACAATTGCGCCAGCACCATAAAATACGTATAATCTAAATAACAAAGACACCTATCCAAAGATATAAAAAAATTATGCTGAAAACTATAGAATGGTTATGAAGGAAATTGAAGAAGACACAAAGAAATGGGAAAATCTTCCATGTTCGTGGATTAGAAGAATAATTATTGTTAAAATGTCAATACTACCCAAAGCAATCGGCATATTCACTGCAATCCACATCAACATTGTGTCAGCATTATTTTAAAGCTAGAACAAACAATCCTAACATTTATGTGGAATCACAAAAGACCCCGAATATCCAAAGTATTATTGAAGTCTAAAACCAAAACACGATGCATCACAATCTCCGAATTTAGCTTCTGCTACAAACCTGTAATTAAGACAGTACGGTATGGGCACACAGACACACAGGCCAATGGAATAAAATATAGAACCCAGAATCAGACCCAAATATATATGGCTCACTAATCTTCCACAAAGCAGGAAACAGTATCCCATGGGAAAAAAAAAGATTCTTTAACAAATGTTGTTGGGAGAACTGGTAACAACATGTAGAAAAAAAGAAGCTAGACCAATTCCTTAGAGATATCTCAAAATAAACTTAAAAAGGATAAAGACCTGAATGTGAGTCAGGAATCTGTAAAAACTCTAGAAGAGAAAAGACAGACCCTCTCTTACCTCATCTGCGGCAATTTCTTACATGACACATCTCCAAAGGTAAGAGAATTAAAAGCAAAAATGAACTATACGGACCTCATAAAGATAAAAACCTTCTGCACTCCAAAGAAAACAATAAACACAAAAAAGGCAACAGATGAAATGGGTGTATTTGCAAATGACTTATCAGACAAGGGCTACTATCCAAAAACCTATAAAGAACTCACCAAACTCCACATCTGAAAACAATCCAGTCATGAATTGGGCAGAAGATATGAATAGGCACTCTTCTCTAAAGAAGACCTACAGATCGCCAAGAGACACCTGACAAGAGGCTCCTCATCTTGCTCTCAACACCACTACTCTTCACGGAAATACAAATCAAAACCACACTGAGATTGCACTTCACATCAGACTGGGGGAAATGAAAAAATCAGGATACTATAGATGCTGAAGAGGATGGGGAGAAACAAGAAACCTTTTGCATTGTTGGTGGGAAAGAAAACTGGTGAAGGTTCTCTGGAAAACTGTGGAGATTCCTCACAAAATTAAAAATAAATGTACCCTATGACTCAGCAAAAGCACTGCTAGAATACAGGGGACTCAGGAGTGCTGGTGCATAAGGGACTGGCACACCAATGTTTATAGCAGCATTTTCAACAGTAGACAAATGATGGAAAGAATCTAAATAGCCTTCAACTGATGAATGGATGAAGAAATGGTCGTTTCCAAACATAATTGACTAATACGTGGCAATAAAAATGAGATTTGTAGCAAAGTGGATGGAACTGGATGGTGTTCTGCCAAGTGAAATAAGACAGAGAAAGACAGATACAATATGTTTTCATTCGTATTTGGATGCTGAGAAACTTAGACCAGGGGAGAGGGGAAAGGGGGAAAAAATTTACAGAGAGGGAAGGAGTCTTACCGTAAGCGAGTCTTAAATACTGAGAAAAAGCTGAGGCTTGATGGGGGGTGGGGGAGAGGGGAAAGCGGGTGATGGTCATTGAGGAGAGGATGTGTGGGGATGAGTACTGGGTGTTGAATGGAAACCAATTTGACAATCAATTATATTGAATACAAGAAAAAGGAAAAGATGCTCAAAGTCACTCTTCATCAGAGGACTACAATTAAAATCCACACTGAGATGACCCCTCACACGGGTCGGAGTGTGCCATGTGTGGGCAGTCAGCACTGCTGCTTTGCTTGGGACACAGTGTGTCTTCCAAAAGCGACAAGGGGGGGGGGGAACTCGCTCTTTGGGAAACATGGACAATCAGGAACAATGAGGCTCCACCGTAGCCCAGGGTGTCCCGAACCTGGCCCATCAGTAACATCGGGGCTGGTACATGCTCTGGAGCCGCTCTCGGTGGCCAAGGAAGGGGGTGAGGAATAGGCTTGGAAAGAGCACATATGTGGGTTATGATTGCATGGAAACCCGCCCATGCATCTTTTGGGGGGGGTGTTTGGCCTCTTGCCTAGTTTTTTAGACAGTTTTAACAAACGTGAGAGGAAGCTCCAGAGATGTCACACACATTCCTGCCCTCACTGCTGCAAAGTCTCTCCCAGGAGCAGGTATTCGTACAGCCCTCTGAGGCGAGGCCTTTGTTAAAACCCCAAAACTTTGCTGACGTGTGTCCACGCCCAAGGAGCACAGCTGAGATCGGGTTCTCTTCTGACGTTGTACCAGAGTGCGTCCGGGCGGGTGTTTGTTGATGAGTCTCCATCGTTGCAACTTACCACTGGATGGTCTTCCTGCCCTGAGGCAGCTGATTCTGTGTCTGCTGGCCCCACAGCCCATTTGCCAGGCAGAGAGGTAGGCGGGAGGAGAGTGGGCTCCTGAAGGCAGTAGGAAGGCTCGCGAAGGCTCCTGAAGGCTGTAGAAGGCAAGAGAAGTGCTCCCTGAACGTCGCTCTTCTCGCTTGCTAGATAACTTCCAACTACGAGGATGTCACCTTGGGGCTCCTGCTTCTCAGAAGGCGTCCCCATCGAGGCAGGTGAGTTCTGCGGAACACCTCGACACAAGGACTCCCGCAGGCGTCACAATGCCAGCCATGAGAAGCCGGGTGGCTCAGGGCCCCCTGGTTCTACTCATGCTGGGACAGCATTTGGCCACCCTCGGGAGAAAGTACAGACTGTCCATGTGGATGCCCACAGGCTCCCATCAGTCGTGGTGGCCGCTTTCTGGCGGCGGGTTCGGTGTGTGGGGCGCTCGGGGGACCGTAAGGGCCCTTCTCACTGCAAGAGGCTGCTTCTGGGAGGTTCTCCCGGTGCCTGCCTCAGCCGCTACTGTGGTGTGAGAAGTGTGCCGCCTGCCCACGCCGAGGCTGTCGCAGACCGTCCCGCCTTGTCTGTTACTTGGCCCCGCACAGGCTGCACATGTCCTGTCCCCCGAGGCGGCTTTCACGAAAAAAAGTCGACTTAGGCCCTCCAGTCCTGTGGGCCAGGCCCTAGAGAGTTTGGTGAGCTGGGGAAACCCTACAGAAATTGGGAAGTTGAGGAGAAGGGGAGAGTGCCCTTTTCCCCCTGGGTCAGTGTTTCTCAAACTCGGTGGTGTCGGGACATTTGGACATCAGGGGATTATTGAGGGCCCCAGAGAGCCTTCGAGTGTGGGGGTTGTGTCTCTTGATCTCTACTGTGGTGAGGTTAAACCGAGAATTGAAGCGGGCGCCTGGGTGCCTCTCTGTGTTAAGGGTCCTACTCTGGCTCAGGTGATGATCTCACAGTTGATGGTTTAGAGCCCCATGTCGGGCTCTGTACTGCCAGCTGCCAACCTGGACTTGTCTCAGATTCTCTGTGGCCCTCTCCCTCTGCCCCTCCCCTTCACGTGCCCTGCGTCTCTCTCTCAAAAACAAACATTAAGGAAACGAAACCAAATCCGAGCATCTCAGATGTGATGAATTCACTTAAAGACAATAAATTAGTACTTATTAACGTACTCATACCTTTCATGGAAAAAATCCGTACATTTTCAGAACAACACTGTGTAGAAGCGTGGCATTTGCTTAGTGCAAGATCTTTATTCTTCCAGCTGCTTCTGCATTCAGTGTCTTGTGGCCAATGATGTTTAGGAAGGTGATGTGGACTCCCCCAGATGAACAGCTGGAGGCGAGTAGGGTGTGGCGGTAGCTCCTCTGGCGTCTGGATGCTCTTTCCTGACTCCGCACTCAGATGGGTGGGGCTTCCTTGCTTCTCTTGGGGGTTAGCTGCCCGCACAGAGCGGCCTAGTTGTGTGGCACGCGGTGGACGTTTGGAACATCCTAGGCCACTACTTTCAGCTGATCTTCCATATTTTTCACTCAGCGAACACATTCTTGGAACCACCACCTGGATGTGAAGAACTGGAACCTTACCGTGCTTCCTACCTCCTGCTGACTCCCACCGAACGTCCCCCAAAGGTAACCACGGTCTTGACTTTCACCGGCAATTGCTTTGGCTTGTTCTTCGCTTCATGTTGAGCTAACCCTTGAGCGCTGTGTGTGCGCAATGCACCTGCTTTCCTTGTGTGGCTCTGCTCGTCCTCCCTTGCTGTCAAAGGCCTAGTGAGTGAGCACGGAACGGTTTATTCTTTCTCCGGTGGGTGTTCCGGTTTGTGCAGAGGCTGCCTGCAGCTCCACATGCATCGTATTGGGTTGCCTTGGAAGAGCAGGTCATGAATGGTGGCACGTGTGTCTTTTCCCCACGAGCAACAGAGTGAGGGAGCTCCCCGGTGGCTCATCCCTGGTATTGCCTTTTCTCTTGTGTTTGCTCTTTGCTGGGGCTCAGGTGTTGGGAGGTGTGGAGTATTCATGCTGCTCCTGTGGGACCCAGGAAGCAAGTGCTTCTAAGCCACTTGCATATTTCTTTTGTCAAATATTTGCCTTTTGCAAGCCACTTTGTGATAGTTTTGTGTGTTTTGTGTTTTGTCAAAAGAGGTCTTTCTATGAGTGTGGAATATATCTGTGAATGGCAGAATTTTTCATATTCTTGTGTATGTCTGCCTTTCATTCTCCCAGTGTTGCCTTTTGTAAGTTTCTTTTGTTTCTTTCCAGTAGTGTGACCATTTTCACCCTTCTTGCCTTGAACCGGCTAGGGCCTCCAGTACAGTGTTGAAAGGAAGTGGTGAGAGTAGGTGTCCTTGTCTCCTTCCAGATAGTAGAGAGAAGGTTTTCATTATTTTTGTATATATTTTCTAAAGTTTGTTTATTTATTTATTTAGAGCACATGCATGGGAAGGAGACTGAGGGGGGGAAAGAGAGGATTCCCAAGAAGAGTCCACACTCTCACCTGAGAGTCTGATGCAGGGCTCAAACCCATGAACCGTGAGATCATGGCCTGAGCTGAATCAAGAGCTGGAAGCTTCACCAACTATAGGCCACTCAGGAACCCAAAGAGTTCAGTATTTTACCACTACATATGACACCAGTGGCGTTACTGGTAGAGTGGTCTATCAAAATTTGAAAATTCTCTATTTTTAATTTTCTAAGATTTAAAAATCATCAATGAAATAATGACTAGATTTTCTGAGAAGTGTTTTGTGCATCTTTTGCAAAAAGAGATTTTCTTTTTAATGTTTTGGCTTAACGTAAAACAACTCTTGACCTTCTAGAATAAGCAGAACCTGTTGTCTCTTTTCATTGGATTCCATTTGTAACTATTGTGCTTCGGATTCTTGCATCTGTATTCGAGAGTAGTGGGTGTTCACTTGCACCCAATTTTGCTGTCTTTCCTGGGGTTTGAGGTTAAGGTCCTGCTGGCCTCCTAAAATGACGTAGGTAGGAGCACTCCTTGTGCTTTCCCAGAAGAATTTTTTTGTATGTTCTTTATTTTTGGGAAAAAGTCATAGGCAAACCTGCTGGCGTTAGGTTTTCCTTGAGAGAAGGGATTTCATGGCAGATTGCTTTTTTAAGTGGAAACAAGATTTTTCCGATTTTCCATATCTTCTATTTTCTAGATAAGGCATTTTGTTTTCGAAGAATTTGCTCAGACTTCCCAAACTTACCAAGAAAAAAGTGCAAACTGGTTTATAATATCCTTCTTATCTGCAGCATATGTTTTGATATTTACTTTAGTAATCCTTGATAGAGGTAAATCGTGCTTTGTCCCTTTCTCAGACAACCAACTTTGGCTTTTTTGATTTCTGACATCTACTCTTTGTTTTCTGTTGCATGGATTTCTGCCTTTTATTGTTCCATCTATGTGGTGATTTCCGTCCTTTCCTGTAGTTCTAGAAAGAAATCCTTCATTTGATGTTTAGCCTTTGTTCTTTTCCAGTATGTGTATTGTATTTGCTTATTGGTGTGTTGATTCATTTTAGAATGAGAGCATGAGCAGGGCAGAGGGGCAGAGGGGGAGAGAGAGAGAGAGACAGAGAGACAGAGAGAGAATCTCAAGCAGGCTCCTCACTCAGTGAGGAACCTTGCTCGGGGCTCGATCTTGTGGCCATGGGATCAGGCCCTGAGCCAAAATCAATAGTTGGTTGCCGAGGGACTGAGCTATCCCTATGAGTCTCCCTTTAAGCACACTTTTACTGATCTCACAAGTTTTGATAAGCCAAATGTTTATCTTTTATGTGAAACTATTTTCTAACTTTCATTGTGGCATTTTTTTTTCTTAATTCATCACAATGTTTAGTAGCATAACACCTTGATATTTTGGGATACTTTCTCGTTCTCTCTGTGCGGATTTCTAGCTTAATTCCATGAAGTTATCTGTCTCAGTGTTTTGGTGTGGTTATAACAAAATACCATAGACTGGCTGCCTAATAAGCAGAAGAAGCTTCTTTCTTATAGTTGAGGAGACTGGGAAGTTCTCAAGGTCAAGGCGTCTGCAGATTCAGAGTCAGGTGAGAGTCAGCTTCCTGGTTCATCAACAGCTTGCTTCTCCATGTCCTCCTGTGGTGGCAAGGGTGACAGTGCTCTCTCAGCCGCCCATGACTGGTCATCACCGGAAGTCTCCCTGTCTTCATACCATCACTTTGGAAGTGATGAATTTTGGGGGAAATTGAACTCTTCATTGAATGCAAGCCCTAAATATGCCCTGCAGTATTTCAGTCCTTTGAGATGAGATGACTTTCCTAGTGTCCTAGCATATATGAGTTTTCATGAACTGTTCTTTGGTCACGTGAAAAAAATATTTATCGGTAAGATATGCAGTATTTCTATATTTATAGGTTAGATGAAGTTTGTTAATGACAGAATTCAGATTTTAGTAACAACTTTAAATCAAGTAAGTAATAGACGAGAATGAGTTTAATACTACTAACATATCACAGTGTTTAGCTACTGTGAGAAAAAACTAATGAAAGATTTTGCATTCTCTTTTATGTTTTCTTTAAAATGTGGTGTGCATTTTATACTTTCTATACATCGCAGTTTGGAGGAGCCTCCTTTCAAGTACTTATAATAAAGTACGTGACTGCATTTTGGACAGCCCCGTCCCACTCCCTTGATTTTCCTGTTGTCAGTTCTGTCCGATACTGAGAAATGTTATTTCGAGTCTCCCATCGTGCTTTTCTATATTTGTCAATTTTTCTGTAGTTTGACATTGCGTTATCAGTTATATGCAAATTAGTCTTGTTTTCTTGGAAGATGGAATTTTAATCGCAAATTGTTCCTCTTTTTCTCTAGTAGAGCTTTTTGCTATAGAGGTTATTTTATTGGAGGGTCCCAGTGGCCACATCAGTTTTCTGTTTGGTAAGATTTGCCTGGCGATCTTTTACTTCCACCTGTCAGTGATCATTCGTTTTAAGGTGTAACTTTGTGACCAGTGAATGCTTAGTTTCCTTTTAATGAATTTGATAGTCAATCTTTTGCTTGGAGTATTTGAGTACGTGTGACTGATATGTTGGTTTACACCTACCATATTACTAGTTTCTTCCTGGTCCCACCTGTTATTTGTTCTTTTGGCCTCTGACCTTCCATTAGAAATATAAGGGATTTTTATCAACTGATGAATGGATAAAGAAATTGTGGCTTATATACACAATGGAATACTACGTGGCAATCAGAAAAAATGAAATATGGCCTTTTGTAGCAACGTGGATGGAACTGGAGAGTGTTATGCTAAGTGAAATAAGCCATACAGAGAAAGACAGATACCATATGGTTTCACTCTTATGTGGATCCTGAGAAACGTAACAGAAGCCCATGGTGGAGGGAAAGGAAAAAGAAAAAAGGTTAGAGTGGGGGAGAAAGACAAAGCATAAGAGACTGTTAAAAAATGAGAACAAACAGAGGGTTGATGGGGGGTGGGAGGGAAGGGAGGGTGGGCGATGGGTATTGAGGAGGGCACCTTTTGGGATGAGCACGGGGTGTTGTATGGAAATCAATTTGACCATAAATTTCATATATTAAAAAAAAGAAATATGAGGGATTTTTGAAATGTACACGTATCTGGTAGGTAATTGGAATATATTTCTAGAGGCTGGTGCATTTTAAACTGACCCCCGCCTGATTCAGGACTTGGACTGCTTCCTTGACACTGCCGTCTCATTTTTCTTTTCTTTTTTTTAATATTTATTGGTTTTTTGAGAGAGACATAAAAAAGTGGGGGAGGGGCTAGAGAAATGGAGACACAGAATCTGAAGCAGGTTCCAGGCTCTGAACCATCAGCACAGAACCTGACACGGGGTTCCAACTCACAAACCGTGAGATCGTGACCTGAGCCAAAGTCGGACATTCAACTGACTGAGTTAACCAGGTGCCCCTGCTGTTTCCTTTGACATTTGAACCACGGTGAACACTTTCACCTTTTTTTCGGTAAAATTTTAAAGTTTTAGATAGATTTTGGCGTAGTTGTCATTGTTTTGTGTCTTTAATGATTGTTAAGATTTGTTCTCATAGCCTTTCTGTTGGGACGCTGTTCTGGAAGCCTTGATTTTTCCTATATCTGTCAGAGACTAGGTTTCTTTTCTTTAACGACGTGTTTTAATATTGTTTTTAGTTCGTTTGTGTAGTTGATTCCTCATCTTAGTTGTTTGTTTGTTTTTTCTCTTTTTGCTTTTGTTTTGCCTGGAAAATATCTTTACCTTGTCTTCACTTTGAAGGTTTTTATTAGGTAAAGACTTCCAGGTTGGTGGTTATTTTCATTCAACATTTTCTAGATGACAATCCATCATCTGGCTTCATTTGCTTTCTGGAAACGTGAGCTGGTAGTCTTGTCCCATGGAAGGCGGTATCTTTTACCTCTCATGACTGTTAACATCTTTTTGCCTCAGGCATTCTTTGTGGAGTCATTGTCATGGTTCTTTTATGAGTTTTGGAAAGTTTTGATTCTTTGTAGGGATCTGGTAACCCCCATTCTGTGTTTTCTCTACTTTGAAGGTTCTCATTGGACCCTTCAACCATATTTTGTGTGTCTTTTGGGTTTCTCTACTGATTTTTTCTCTGTGTATGGTCTAGATAAATTTTTACATACTTATCTTCCAGTTCACTGTGGCTCTCTTCACTTGTGTTTAGTCTGATATTAAGCCCACATAGTTCTTAATCTTACTAAAATTTTTTTTTTACTCTTATTTATGTTGGAAAGGACAGAATTTGAGCAAGGGAAGAACAGAGAGCTAGACACAGATACCGAAGCAAGTTCTAGGCTCTGAGCACTCAGCACAGAGTCCAACGCGGGGCTCAAACTCCCGAATCACGAGATCACGACCTGACCTGAAGTCAGATGCTTAACCAAATGAGCCATCCAGGCGCCTAGAGTTCTTAGTTTTAGCTCTGATAATTTTTAGGTTTAGAATCTGTTTTGATTCTCTGAAAATTTCCCATTTGTCAAGTAGGCTTGTTGGACAGTTGACCTTTGCATCCCGTATTCCCAGTCGGTGTGTCTCCCTTTGGTCTCTTTCTGTTCGTTCTTCTTTTCGTCTATATGATGTAAAACCTTGTTTTTTAAAATGTTTATTTATTTATTTTTCAGAAAGAGAGTGAGAGTACGCGTCGGGGTAGAGGATGGGAGGGGAGCGTAGAGACTCTTGAGAGGCTCCATTCTATCAGTAGAGAGACCAACACAGGGCTCACACTCACAAACCTGAGTCGAAACCAAATTTTGGTCACCTAAACGAGTAACCTGAGCTATCCTCGTGCCTTTCCCTGTTTTTTTTTTTTTCTTTTTTATTAAAATTTTTTTTTAATATTATTTATTTTGAGAGAGAGGTAGAGACAAATCTTGAGCATGGGAGATGGAGACAAACAGGGAGACACAGAATCCAAAGCAGGCTCCATGCTTTTCAATGTCAGCACAGAGTCCGACACGGGAATCAAATCATAAAACCGTGAAATCATGACCCGAACCAAAGTGGGATGATTAACCGACTGAGCCACCCAGGCATCCCTTTTCTTTTTTCTTTTCTTTCTTTTGTTTCTTTTTTTCATTTCTTTTCATTTATTCTTTTTCTTTTCTTAATTTCTTTTTTAAATTTTGTGTTGGACATTATGGAGAAGCATAGAGGCTCTTCGTGTGCTTGCTTTTCTTCAGCCTTTCATCCCACACACACTGAGTGTGATGGTTATTGAGCTCAGTCAGGCCTGAATGACTTGTCACCGGTCCTCTGTCTTTGTAAGGTTCAGTGTGAGCGGGGCTCAAAATGTTCACCACCCCCGTGTAGTCCTCCAGGATGTCCATCTCGAGGCCTGGAGTGTCTTCCAGGACCCCTCTTTGGGGCTTGGTCCAAAAGCCCAGGTATTTTCTCCGCAGCACAATGAGATTATTGAAGGCTCAGCTTCTCAGGCAGTGTTTGCCGAGTGCCGGGGTAATTTTCTGTACCTCCCTGTGCTGTACAGTGTTGGTTATCAGTGATTTTCTGCTTGTCTGTTTTGTTTCCTTTCCTGCTCATTGGTATATTGCCTCAAATCCCTGAAGAAATTCAGAATCCTCAAATTCCTTGAGGGAGAGAGAGGACTCTGAACATTAGTGTTGGCTCAGCGGGCTTCCCTTTTGTTGGGGTCTCGTTCCTTCCAGTTGTGACTACCTCAGTGTCTCCTTGATGCCTTCAAACATGCTTCAGATTGAAATCATCTTTCCTAGTTCATGATAGGTTGACTAACAGAATATTCACAAGTATAAGAGCAGGCGGGGAAGAAAGAGAAGTCATAGTAAACATTTTGCTCAACAGCATTTGTTGCAGGAGAAAACGAAACCCTGTAATCCTTGCCTAGTACCCGTCGTTCTAAAATGGTCAGTTTGCTCATCCTCAGCCAGCGTCCGTTGAGTGGTGATGTTGTGTCTCAGGCCCCCCCACCCCACCGCCGCTGCCTTCCTCCCCTTTCATGTGCTTGCCCAGGGCAAGCATTGCAGTGACGGGCTGGATGTGGCAAAGCAGGACGAGGAGGTGGATGGGGTGACACTTATTCTGTGAGTGTTTGATCAGTTTTGGCTTTTTAAAAAATTTTTTGGTAATATTTATTTACTTTTGAGAGAGAGAAAGTACGGACAAAAGGGCAGAGGAAGGGAGACCCAGAAACTGAAGCAGAATCGGGATGAATTGCCCCTCAACTGTACAGAGCAACCCCGACAACAAGGGTTTCTGGGTTGGTGCACCTGCATCATCTGCACAGACACAACTAGGCACCCTTGTTGAGCCCCTTTATGACCCTGCACCATTGTGGTAGTTGGGATCTGGCATCTGTGTTCCTCGGAGTCGAAGGTGGAGGCACATCTGAGTTTATCTGAAAGAATGATGCAGTTAGGAGGAATCGCTTACTTGCGCACTGCCGTTCAGGAAAGGCTTTTTCTGGAGAGGTCCATCAGCATCTGAGTCTAACAGAACATTCTCCAAGCAGTCTCTGGGGCCAAAAGCCAGAATCAAGGAGAAACGTGGCTTTGTTTTAAGCTATGGAAGGGGAAGTGGAGTCAAGTGAGGCACCAGGCCGCTGGTGTTGGGCAGAAACTTCCCCGTAAGGAATTTGGTATTCAGAGAAGGGCCTTGGGTCATTGTGTCCTCAGGGGAAAGGACTGACATGATGTTAACATTTTTAAAAGCTGGTGCTGTTACTGTGTGGATAGTGTGTTGGGGGGTGACACGACTGGAAGCAGGGTAGACGCCATTGGGTAGTGTGGCTCCTATTGTGTGGGTTGAGCTATAAGATTCGTGCTTTAGGCAACAGGTACAACCGCCTCATATCACCCATCACATAAAGCACAGGACAGTTTGTGTCTTTATACCCTACACAGAACTACGTAATATTGAAAAGCAATGTGTGTAATAGTTACCTGGGTGAGTACAAGGCGTACACTAAAGTGTTCACCTGTTTATTGAGTGCATGGCAGGTACTGTTCTAGGTGCTGAACACTATGTGCTGCAGGTACCTCACCCAAAGACGTATGTGGTTATACGGAGAGCAATAGAAGGGCATGGGAGTGTGTGGTTTGGTGGAATAGGGGGAACGTGTGCACAGTGCTGCTGCAGGATGGCTGATTTTGTCACGAGTCTGAGTCACTCAGAATCGGGGAGGAGATTCTTCTTGGGAGGTTCGGCTGCCCTGAATTCTTCTTCATCCACCCCCCTCTGTCTCTTGGACACCTTTCCGACCGCCTCATAGTGAAGCTCCATCTGGGTGGGTTGTCGGCTCTTTGAGTTCCACATGGGCCACAAATCTGCAAACATCTCTGCCTCCTCTTGTGAACGTAGCAGCTTGCTACCTGGTCCGGTGGTCAGAAGCCAGGGAGATGGCTTTGCCTCTTTCCTGTTCTTCCCTCTCCCTGCTGGTCCCTGGGTACTCTGTCATGGAGCTTGCATGTCTCAGAGGCCATGTGTGAGGTCCCTGGAGATCTGTACCCTGTCTTCACTTGGGTGGACTCGTGGAGGGACCGAGTCCTGCAGTCCTCCCTGCACCTGCCCCACTCGCCTCTCAGCAGCTTGGCTGTGTTGGGAGCGCCTCCCGCTGTGCAGAGATGCCGACATCCTGCCCCATCCGTGTACAATACGCCACGATCTCTGAGAAGACGGCCTTTCTTCTGAAACTGTGTCCCGCCTGTTGGCCCTTTGTGCTGGCTTTTGCTGAGCAACTTAGTAACTAACTCTTTTGGGGAAACAGGTTTGCTTTGTGTACAAGGAACCTCCAAATTACTCCTATTCTGTTCCTGGGTGGCTCAGTCGGTTAAACAGCCAACTTCAGCTCGGGTCATGAACTTTGTGTTGGCGAGGTAACCCCCGAGTCTGGCTCTGTGCTAACAACACAGAGCCTGGAGTCTGCTTTGAATTCCTTGTCTCCTTCTCACTCCGCCCCTCCCTTGCTGCTCTTTGTCTCTGCCTCTAAGAAATAAAGAATGACATTTAAAAAATTAAAATCAAAAAATTCTATTTTACTTTTTTCTGTTGACGATGGTAGTGCTTTCTCCATTTTTCCCCACGGATGACTACAACTGATCCTAGAAAAACTTGGTTCTCGGTTTTAAATCCTGCCCACAATTGAAAATCCATGTATAACTTCCTCGCCAGAAATCTTAAGTGTTCAAACTCTCCTGTTGTCCAGAAACCTTAGTAGAAACACAAAAATTTCATTAACATTTGTATGTTTTATGTCATATATACCATATTCTCCGAGTCGAGGAAGCTATGGAAACAGTTACATAGAAAACAGGTTCACAGCTCTGTGCTGTATTCATACCTAAGTTTTTTCTCCGTTTTGTTTCTAGGATAAATTGTCTACCAGAACTCGCATCAGTGTTGGCTTAGGTTACACACTAAGCTGTTTTTAAGTGTATCTCCAGAACTAGTCATCAGAAATGGAGGAATTAGAAAGATTCCTGTATATTTACATTGTTACATGCGTAACCATGCATTAACATTGAAGAGTGACTACTTCATGATTGCTTAATGTAATCAGTACGCTTGCTACCTCATGGCCTAGGAGATACAGGGGTGAATGAATTGTTATAAAGCTTTTCTAGCCTGCATTTTACAGCCATATTCCTAATAGAGTCTGAACACATTGTTGCATTACAAAAAAGGCCTGTGAGAGTAGGCTGAGAGGCATTTTCTCCAGGCAGGTACAGAGACAGGCATGCTACAAGGTAATGTCATTTTTTGAAAGACTACTTATGGAAAACACATTATTCGTTTTATATCAGATCTTATGTCCCTTATGTCCGTGTGTGGGTAGGTTGTCCAAGTGCACAAAAGTCTCACACACGATGTTCCTGCTGAAAAACCCTTAGGTGGTAGTGACACACGTGCGTCTCGGGTGGACTGGCTGCATGCTCCCTCGATTTTCACGCACAGACGTGTGCACGGCAGGTGAAGAGATTCACTGAGCTCCTTGGTAAGGATTTGCTGTCTGGAAAGTGAGGGTGGGTCTCACAAATGTCCTGATGTGCAGACCTGCATGGGGTGGGGAGGACCCGCTGGATGGGGCAATTTTGGGTCTCGGGGCCTGGCTGTATGTGGTGGATGCGGGCAATGTCTTTGCAACTTTTCAGGAGGGCCTTCCTGGCTCAAGTCTCCATAGACGGCTGGCTGTCTTTAGTCCCAGCGCCCTTGTCATGGAATGGTCCATGTGGGAGAGTAGCTGAGACTCTGCCGGATCACATCTGGTGGCAGCAGGCTTTCCAGCGATGGCACTGCCATTCAGCTTTCCTCGACCTCTGGGTTTTTCACCAGATCTCCTCTCTGTGCTGTCTTCTGTGACATCCTCTGGGTTTTTCTCTGCACTCGACCTTCTTTAGGATACACATTTTGAATCTCTGCATCCCCCAAACCTTTTTCGTATTTTTTTTTTTTTTTTACCATAATCAGAGTCTCATTCTTGAGTTTCCAGATAGGCTGTGACATAGGTCCTGTGACCACGTCATTTGGACAGTTTTCTGTAGCAGGGATTTCTTTATTGTGTTGGCCTTGACGGAGTTTATAAAAACATCCCTCGGAATCCTCCTTTCGTATATTTCATCTGAGGTTGTTCTCTTTGGTAGCAATGACCGTCCTTCTTGTAAATGGCATTTGTCATGAGCTTCACATGTCCTCGTGGCCCCTTCTCCGCTGGTGTACTTAGACTTGCTGCCCTCCAGAGCGAGTGAGCTGCCAAGACACGTTTGATGGTGACCCGTGGGGTTCTGGGTGGCCAGGACATTGTCCAGTGTCAGTGGAAATTTAAAGGACAGTCCCTTGCTTTCAGCGTACTTCCTGAGTTGAGGGACAGAGCCGGGATGGAACTGGTCCAGGGAAAGGGCTCTGGTTGTGCAGCCAGACCACTGGCCACTGGCACTTGTTGCCTTCAGGACCCTGGGGTGAGCTTCCTCCACAGGGCCAGTCGCCCTGATCATACCCAGCCTGTGTCCGCTCAGACGGTAGCTGCTTCACCCCTTCCTACCCAACATCATTGTGCTCACTTGTCTTTTTCGTGAATAAATGTCCTTTGTGGCAATTTCCCCCCGACAGGGCACCTCCTTCTGCATGAAAAACCTGTGCAGGCAGCCATGGTCTCCTCAACTGATTTTCTTGGGTTTTTCACTTTTTGTGTTGGAGTGGTTGACATGTGGTGGATTGTAGTTCCTTCTTCTCTGCAATCACCTCTTGGGCGTCTGGGAAACCGTGTACTTCCTCTTCGTGGTAGAAGCTGCTCTTCCTATCCGTCTTGACCATTCTAAAAGCCAAACCCCTTTCTAAAATCACCAAGCTATCCTGTGCCTGCATTGAAATATTCCAGTTTTTGGTCATTCCCTTCCTTCTGCCTTAACTTGTGATGTCAGGACTTGTCTTTCCGTTTGAGTCGAGATTGCACGTGTGCCCGTCTCATAACATTAGTACCCCCATAGAGATGCCACATCTTCAACATGAGACAAAAAGATGTCTCACAAAAAGCCCCAGGTTTTTCAGGTGCTGGGATAGCCGCAGCGAGAGCTTCGAGAATTTCCCTTTCTTTCACGCTGGCCGGCTGGCAGCTGCAGCTGTGGGCCTCAGTACATGTCAGGCCATTCAGCCTTTTCTTGTCATAACATGATTCTTCTCTGCATCTCGGGAGCACGTCCAGCATCCTTACGGACACATCAGACGGGTCCCAGGGTGTAATCCATGGTTCATGGTATTACGCTTAACACGGTGACAATTACCCAGGAACCATGAGATATCACGTTTCCTGTGGTGCTTGATTTACTGGAGAAATGAAGGGCTTACCAAGAGCTGATTAGCAGATTCGTGCAACACTTGACGTGACCTCAATAGCAACAGGAGGTGGTGCACACTTTCCCCAGAGGACAGCGTCTGCTACAGCTCATTTTATGCGATTAGGACTTCATCCTGAATTTCCACTTTTGTTTGCCTTTCTCTTGACTGCAAATGGCATCTTGTGGGTATGGTCTGTTTCAATTTTTTTACTGGGAGAGAGACAGAGAGGAGGAGAGAATGAGTCTGGGAGGGACACAGAGAGAGAGAGCGACAGGAGGTGGTGCACACTTTCCCCAGAGGACAGCGTCTGCTACAGCTCATTTTATGCGATTAGGACTTAATCCTGAATTTCCACTTTTGTTTGCCTTTCTCTTGACTGCAAATGGCATCTTGTGGGTATTGTCTGTTTTCAATTTTTTTACTGGGAGAGAGACAGAGAGGAGGAGAGAATGAGTCTGGGAGGGACACAGAGAGAGAGAGAGCGACAGCATGCGAAGCAGTCTTCAGGCTCTGAGGTGTTAGCACAGAACCCGACATGGGGCTGGAACCCAGGAACCCTGAGATCATGAGCTGGGCCAAAGTCGGAAGTTTAACCCACTGAGCCACCAAAGGCACCCTAGGTAATCCTATTTGATCTGACATTTCCTTCTTGCCTTTATTCCCCCCCATCACTATGGAGAGGTGAGTGATACAGGCCCATCAGGAAATTGAGTAGTTTTCTGGAGATTAGACTGTTAACATTGCCTTTGTCTTGTAATTTCCTAAGATACTGATCAAGGTTGGGGCAGAAAGAGGGTGAGAGGATCCAAAGCAGGCTTCATGCCATGAGTTCAAAGCCAGATGCAGGGCTTCAATTCATGACCTTGAGATCATGACCTGACCCGAAATCAAGAGTCAGCTGCTTAACCCACTGAGCTACCCAGGCACCCCAACACTTGCTGATTTTCTGTCTTTATTGGTTCCCACCAGGCACATTGGGCTTGTCCATAACTCAGTGTAAACCCAGGGAATGGTGGAGAGCTCCCATTCTGCTACCATGCTACCTGAAAGCAACCATTTGCTGATTTACAAAAAGATCCATTGACCCCCTTTCACTTATCACTTGGTGCTTAAAAGGCGGCAGTTGGCATGGTAAGAGTTATGGAGCATGAGCCCGACTGAGAGTAAACCGCAAGTTAGCCGCCCCCTGCCACCCCATGGGGGATCTGAGGAATATCCCTTGGACACCCCTGCTACCCAAGAACAGGGGCTTAAGCCCTTGCCGTGCTAATGTCGGAAACAAAGGCACGGGAAAAATTAAATTCCTTATGCCTTTAGGCCTTTGACAACACCTTGAAACCAGCACAGTGACCTCCAAGAGCTCAGCTGCCTAGATAATGGCACTTTGATGGGGGCAAAAGAGAACTGTAGCCTAACATTACCCCAACATCCAGGACCTTGTAAGTCCACTTCCTTTCCCTCAGTTTCCCCGATGTACACGGGCAATCAACTTGGGACACGGGATCCAACTTACGGTCCCCGATCTACATCTAAAGGGTCTCATGACACGTTTCATTAAGGGTTAATAGTGTTTCCCAAGAGTTATGCCCTGAAGGTGCAGGAAACCTTGCTTCCAAAATTTCTTATTCTATCCCTGACCTCCTGCCAACCTGAAGGAATATAATGATGAGTTAGCTGTAGGACCCCAGCACAGCTCTTCCAGGCATTAAGAAAGCCACCTTTTTCACCAAAGACGTCTTCCAGAATTCTGTGTTGGTCATCAGCTGTGGACCAGTCCACCATCATCCCCAAATATCAGCATTTTGGTGTCCGAATGTGGGGCTTCGAATCTTCTCACCTTGACTCTGTGCTTCAGTGTCAATTTGGTATGTTTTCTCTTTCATTTACTCTCATTTCAGAGGATTTTTGAGAAGTAGGGTCTTATGGGAACACTTTTGCGGGGATTGCTCTGGCTGCAATCCTCTAGGCTGCGGCGACTCTACGGGGAGGAGAAAGCCTGCCTTTTGGTTGGAAGTTAGGACCTTGGCCAGAATGGCAGTGAGATGCAGAAACTTGACGCCCTCTCTTTATTCCTTTCCGTGTCTAAAGTTGTCTGTCTTGGGCAGGGGACAGCCACTTAAGTGACTACCATGTCTGCCAATCTTAAGACTCCCGTGTGTGAGGATTCCTCCTCATTGATCTAATGTGACCCCCTCCATATCTCTGGGGTAGCCTCTTCTGCATGCCAGATCTCCACTGAGAGCTGACCGAAACCAGCACCTGACTGAATTCAAACCCAACAGGGCGCCATTTCCTAGGGAGGTTCGCTGTGAAGACTACGCGGGTCAGAATGTCACTTATATCATGATGGATTTCTCTCTTTTCTGTTTTCCCTCAATGTCCTCTATTAACTACTACTTAAAATTGGGTCATTTCCCCTTGTCAAACTCTTCTAGTATTTCCATGGGTTGAAAATGGCAGTTCCTTCTCTGCCTTCTCAGCAAAGGAGACGCGGGTCTGTAAGTCAGGCACCCATCTGTTGTCTAGAATGCAATGGGGAAGCCGGTGGGGGTGGGGAGGCTAGCATCCCTCCTTCAGGAGCCCTTCGCCACCTGGTTGGCAGTCATAGTGATTTTGTTCAAGGGATGTCTCGGGTCGCTTTGACACTTCGGGAACCCCTGACATATTCTGTGTGGGGGATGCTACTGGGGAGTCGGGATGGATTCTAAGGGTAATGGACCTTCTCTCTCCCCTTTTCTCTCGAGGTGGAACATGGGAGTTCCTCTTTGGTCCGCAAGGATTCTCCCTTAGGATGCCTTTTGAACCCACTGGAAACAGTTGGGTTTGCAAAATGTGGAAAGGACTGATCCTGTAACACGGCATGGCTTTACTAAACAGGGCAAGTGGACGGCTGTTGCCCTAGGTCCAGCCCTTGGTGGCTAATGGGACACAGGGGCTTCTTGCAGAATGTGTTTGGTCAGTAGCTAAGCAAGTGAGCTCCCCCTTGATATGTTGGATGAAATTTGTCTAAATAGGCCTCCTCCTGAGAGAACTCAGAACTCAGTCACTGAAGGTAAGAGAGGCAATCCTTGAAAGGGTAACACGGACGCTTCCTCTCTGCATGATAGATCTGAGGGCCTCTCCCTCATTCCTTTCGTGAGTTAGGGGCTATAACTGGAGACAACTGTGCTCAGGTTACCTCAAGATGGAGACTTTTAAGGAAATTTCCCAGGCAGCTGCTGAAAATCCACTTATTTCGGGGAAATTCCCTGTCTTTTCCGGCCTGACTTGAACTGCCTTATTCCACTTTGGTGGAACAAAAGACATGGTGTCAGCTCTTCTGTCCCAGCTGACAAGATTAGACCCGGGAAATTTTCCTTCTCTGCCTTCTGCTGGCACCCCAAATCTTCTGCCTTCCCATCCCCTTCCTCCTGTTTCTGCACCAGCTTGTGTGGGGCCTATAGAACTGGTTCCCTTACCACCCTCAGTGCCTTAGGCACCATCGGCCCCTCTTCCCACGCTAAATATCAAGGGAAAAAGAGCATTCCCTTGCACCACGCACTTCAGGTTCTTGGAGCCCACTGACATCTCTGGTAAAAACTGAACGGTGGAACAAATGAGTGTAGGTGAACCAATTCCGTGTTTCAGCTAAATGAAGTTTGCTGGTTTCATTAAGATAGACTTGTCTTTAGAGTCATCAGCATTCAGTGTGAAAATTTATTCTATCAATCTTTATGAAAGGTCAAATATGCTCAATGGATCTCGATTGCAATTTGTCACCAAATGAGGACTTGAAATAATGGTTAATTTCAACTGTCTTAAATGGTTAATTACTTGGGTAATTCTGAAGATAACTTTCAAAGTCTTTGGAAACCTGAGACTTTAGACTTGTGCTTTTAAGTTTACACGGTGAATGACAAGACGTTCATGGGACATCTATGTCCTTTCCAAAGAGATTGCAGGGGAAATCTTTCATTATTGGACATAGAAGTGGTCTTTTAACTTCTTTCTTTTCTACTTTTTATGTTTATCCTTTTTGAAGAGAGAAAAGACAGAGAAACAGAGTGTGAGTGGGGGAGGTGCAGAGTGAGAAGGAGACATAAAACCGAAGCAGCCTCCAGGCTCTGAGCAGTCAACACAGAGCCCGACGTAGGGCTTGAACCCATGAACGGCTAGATCGTGACCCGAGCCGCAGTCGGACACTTAACGACTGAGTCACCCAGTCGCCTCTGTGCTTTTAATGCACAGGAACTTATGCAGAGGAACTCCTTAATGCATAGGAACTAAGGCTATTTGGACCTATTTGAAAACATGCTTTGTGCTTAACTGACTCATGAATTAGCCATCTAAAGAATTCTGGTGCAAAGAGGTCTCAACTGCTTATTAAGTTTTCATTGGAGACTACGGTTCTAAAAGTTAAAATTCTGCTAAGTGTTCTTAAGACTGATGGAAATAAGGAAAGCAGTTTTGTTGGAAAATAGGAGGTTGTAAGAAAGATACAAAGAATGGCAATACATTTTTTGTTGAGGGTAAAAGAAAGAAAATTGGGTTAAATGGGTTGTTTGGAAAGAAATGACTTGGGACAAAACCTGAAGGCAAAGGAAAGTTGTACCAGGTTCATGAAGGGAAATCTTTGGAAAGGAATTTTATGGGTGGTAAAGCTGGACTAAGTTTGCCGTCTACGGATTTTACTACACTGATATAAGTTTAAAATCCTGTTTTCTTATGTTTTGGAAAGACAAAGTTTTCTTGGATTGTTGATCTGCTCTTCATAAGAAAATGTAAACAAAGTTTTGTTTTGTTTTTTTCTTTGTCTTTTGTATGCCAGGAAAACCAAAGCTTTGGATATGTTCTTTGTCAAGTCTGATGACTTAAACTGAAAACTTCTCAATGGTAAAGGAGTTAGGTTTTGCTAACAACTATAAAATGTTCCCTATTTGCCTTTGGAATCTCGTCTTGCCATCTCGGTTAAATATCAACTTAAATTTTATTTTTTATCATTTATTTTTGAAATTCAGAGAGATAGAACATGAGCAGGGGAAGGGCAGATAGGGAGGCACAGAATCTGAACCAGGCTCCAGGCTCCAAGCTGTCAGCACAGAGTGTGACGTGGGCCTGGAATTCACAAACCACGAGATTATGACCCGAGCTGCAGTCAGACGTCTAACCAACAGAGCCACCCCAGTGCCCCAATAATTTAAAGTTTCACATTGGAAATGATCTGTAATTCTATCTAGGATGTGCTCTATCACTTCCTAAGGCTTGAACGAACTTTCCCAAGAATTCAATTGTAAATGAAGTCTTTTTGACCAATTAGGCCTTTTTATGTGGCATGTATGCTAAGTTGCTTGGAGAAGCGTTGTCAATGGTAAACCTTAGGTTCTCTTGCTTGGGTTAATGCTGTAACTGCTCAAAGACAGGCAATGCTCAAGTTTTAATTGGTTCTGCTCTAAGGTCTTCACTTGATATTCTTTGTATCACAGTGTTATATGCCACAGAAAGAACCGAATGCCCTTGTCAGTTGCGTCATCCTGAAGTCTCATCAGATCTCTAACACTATTTCTGAGACTTTAACACTTGGTATTGTTCTTCTCTCACAAAACCTTTTTGGTCTTGTAGGAAACTCACAAAAAAACCACTTTTAGGAGAAATACAAGAATTTGAAAACTTTCTGGCCTGGATAGGCTATAAAAATTCAGTCTGGAGATACCTTAGAAGGGATTCCAGCAAAATACACTTTCAAAGATCCTTAGGATCAATGACTCTTCTTGCAGAGTTTATGGAAATAAATGAGGCCAAGTTTTTCAAGTGGTGTTTTGCAAATGAATTAGTCTGGATGGCTACTTTTGGGCAATGAGGGTTTTTAGAGAGAAAATCTACATTTCAGCAATGCACATTTACAGATGTTAAATCCTAGGTGTCTTTAATTGTTTGCCTAAACTACACGTGAAGTAACCTTGAGAGATCCTGTCACAGTACCACAGGTATGGACAACCTTGTTGTTCTGTGGGCATAGTAATAAGACCCACCCTGGGTATAATCTTTAAACAGCTTGAAAATGGGATGGGTTTCCCCAACAACTGTATGCAAAGTCTTTTCTCACTGTATACCTATCAAGGGACAGTGCTCTAGTATTCACTTGTAGCTGAGTTAATTTGTAAATCTCTAAGTATGCAAACGATGTCCTCCCTACACCTGATCTGACAGTTACTCGAAACTCACCCCATATAAACCCCCAAGACCTGGTTTATTCACAGGATGGAATCTCATGCAACAGGGGATTTAACTCTGAAATAAAAAGCCCTTAATGCATCATATTATGTCTTCCAACTGCAATCATTTAGAGGGGCAATCTTCATGGGCTCCCGTATCGAAACAAAACCTCTACCCACTTTACAGGAAGTCAGTGGGCAAACGAGTGTGCCTTATTATTCCGAGGAACCTGTACGAGACCTCAAACCTCTCTTAGGATGGTCCCACCTTTCTTTTTCACTTTCCTTTCTCAATTCATACTAACATTTCCTTCTTACAGATGGGCCATTCGAAGGATCACTGCAGACATTTGAGTTCCCAACTGGAAAGACCAATCGGATTCCTGCTGCCTGTTCCCACTTCCATCTGAGGATGCTTCAAACCTCACATCTAAAAACCTCACTGGCAGCACTGGTAGACACGGGGTTTGGAATCTGATCTGACAAAATATTGTGTATACATTCTAGATTACCACCGAGAGAATTCTGGACTTCTGACTGACATGAATACTTCAATTGATTTAAACAATGCCTCTCTTCCCTTTAGTGACTGGCTACACTCCTGGACTTGAGCATGTTTGTCAACTACCAAAGGACTTTGGGCTTCTCTCTTGTTTTTCTAACTAGGCTTTGCAGGGTTCTCCCATGCCTATCTGCCTGGTGCCGACTCCATCACTACAATTACTTGCCAAACGATGAGACTTTCTACTCAAGAAAGCCCACTTTGAATTCAGCTGCCCCTGCCTTTTGTAACTCTTTTACATGTTGCTTAAGAAACCAATAAGGATCCATATAGGTTAGGACGACTTACGCCTCTACCCAGTACAACGAAGCTACAGAAGATGAAACCTTCTACCTTCATCAATCTTCAAGGTTTCAGGGTTGACGTTATTCAGTGAGGATATGATGAGGGAGCATAAGGCAGACTGAGGGATAAAGCACAAGCTAGCCCCTCTTCCCACCCCGGGGGGGGGGGGATATTATTGTTTTTCTGTGGACACTCTTGACAACCCAAGTAGAGGGAAAAGGGGCTTAAGCACTTGCCATGGTAATGTGTGATACAGCAAATGCAAATGAAATTCCCTTACTGCCTATAGCCCACTGACAAGTCCCTGAAACGGACAGAGTGAGCTCCTTCTAGAAGCTCGGCTGCTCAATGATGGTGATGACACTTTGCTAGGGTCAAAAGACAACCTTAGCGTAACATTATCCCAACAACGAGGGCCCTGCAGGTCAACGTCTATTAATTCAAATGGCCCAAGATATAAGCTGGCAGTCTTACTCCAAGCTTAAGCACCCCCGATATACATTCAATGCATCTCATGACTTGGGTTTCATTAAAGTGGCATTTCCCTAGCCACACTTAGCCCCTCAAGGTGCTGAAAACTTGCTTCCAACACTGCTTAGAGACTTACCCTATCCCTGATGCCCTGCCATCCTGATGGTGTGTGATAATGAGTTACCCTTCAGGACCCCAGTGCAGTTCTTCCTGCATGTGGGTTCTGTCCCCATCATTTAATAAAATCACCTTCTTTTTATGAAAGTTGTCTTAAGGAAATCTTTCTTTGTCTTGGGCTATGGACCACCCCAACCATCACCGCCACTCTTCATCAGTTTGACAACAGAACACCAACCATTGGTGGCTACAGATGCCTTCACCATGCAGAGCAGACTCTTCATCCATTGGCAATATTCTTCAGGATGTGCCACATGCCGGACACCGCCCACTAAAGCACTGCTACAGCAGAGCCACTCTCCAAATACCTGAGGGTTAACCACAAGCCAAAAGCTGGTAACTAGGTGTCACTACTGGCTTCAAAGGACAGGGCAACAAAAGCCAATGCCAGAAAATTTCCACCCCTGTCTGAAGAAACAGTGCAGGAAGTCTCCCTTGGTACTAGCCCATACATGGTTCTTACTCCTGAGGCAACCATTCTGTCAGGATACTGTGCTCGTTCGTTGCTTCGTTGCTCTATCGCATTCTCTCGTGTTAAGAAAGAACTTTGGTCTTCTCTGTATCCTCCATCCTGTTGCTCTTTTCCAAAAAAGTTCTCCCTGGTGTCCACTCAGGACAGTGTCTCAGAACCATTTTTTCCACTTTTAACTGGAGTGTCAGGCTATATTCTTGTCACTGCGGGGTCCCTTCGGCCACAGGATCCCTCAACAATTGACTTTCTGTACTCTGTGGACAAAGTTAAGCCCAGGGCATTTCAAATTGCCCAGGAGGAATGCCTATGTGGAGTCAGCGTCACCGATATTGGGAGGGAGCTATCCTCTCTTCTGGGATAAGAAGCATGTGGAGGTAGATATTTCCGTCTCAGCTTGATTCCATAATGTGGTGAACTGAAACACTTTTGCTCTGTTTCTAACCATTCTGATTATCCTGACCATAGGGATAACCCTGTATTGGGTCTCAGGCAAGGACAATGAGGCTGTCCCCCACATAGTGTGTGCTGGCCACTCCTAACCAGCTCTGAATCTGGTCTGTGCTAAACAAGAGCAGTTTCTGAGATCCCAAAGGAAGGATTGCCTTCCTGAGAGTACATGGTGTTTGGTTGGCTGGTATAAGAAATAATGGCTAGCCAACTTGTTTCCCTCCCTGGCCATTAAAGATTTCATTCTGAAGAGCAGTTGGTTCACCATGGGCAGGATTCTCGAGGACCTGCTTAGCACAGAAAGAGACCTTTCAAGAATTACAGCACCCCAGCCCTGTTCTAAACATTTGAACTTTCGCCTGCAACACAAGCCTGTTACCTTGGAATCACTGTCTTCTCTATCCACTGACAGGATGGCAAGGGAAAACAGTGAACTCCAGAAGCTTTCCCTCACTTTCTGAAGTAAGAACTCGGGCATCTTGCTTTTGGGTTCCCACTGTAGACGACAGAAGCTTTCCTTTGCCCCACTCTTTTGTGTTTCTTATCTATCTGTATCTTATTCCTGGGACGATCATCTTTCCAGGGAGTTGTCCTAGTCATTTTACCTCATTTTCTGGACCACATTCTTCCTTGGGGAACACCACCAGATAGCTAAAGCAGAGTTAATACTTTTCTTACTCAATGTGTTCTAAAGAATAGAAATGAAAGGAAAACTTCCAGACTCATTCTACGAAGACAGCTTTACCTTGACTCCGAAACCAGAGACCAAGAAAAAAAAGACTACAGAACAATATGCCTGATGAATAAGGATGCAAAAATTCTCAAGAAGACACTGGCAAATCAAACACACAGCATATGAAAATATTCACCATGGTCAAATGGGATTCCTTCCTGGGCTATAGGGCTGGTTCAATATTTGCAAATCAATCAATATGATATATCACATTACTAAAAGAACAAGAACCACATGATTCTGTCAATACAGGCAGAAAAAGCATTTGACAAAACACAGCAAACTTTCTTAATAAACACTTTCACGAAAGTTGGAATAGAAGGAACATACATAAGTACACATGATAAAAGCCATTGATGATAAAAGCCCATAGCTACTAGTATCATCCTCCTGGGGAAAAAAATGAAAGTTTTCCTCCTCTGAGATCAGGAACATGACAAAGATGTCCACTCTCACCACTGTTGTTGAACGTAGTTTTGGAATTCCCGAAACCAGAATTCATACAACAAAATGAAATAAATGGCATCAAAATGGCAAAGATGAAGTCGAACTTTCACTCTTCAGAGACCACATGATACTCTACATGGAAAACCTCACAGACCGCACCAAATTCTCCTAGAACTGAAACATGAATTCAGCAAAGTCGCAGGGTACAAAATCAATGTACAGAAACCCGTTGCATTTTCATACACGAATAATGAAAAACAGGGAGATATCAAGAAATTGATCACATTCACAATTGCGCCAGCACCATAAAATACGTATAATCTAAATAACAAAGACACCTATCCAAAGATATAAAAAAATTATGCTGAAAACTATAGAATGGTTATGAAGGAAATTGAAGAAGACACAAAGAAATGGGAAAATCTTCCATGTTCGTGGATTAGAAGAATAATTATTGTTAAAATGTCAATACTACCCAAAGCAATCGGCATATTCACTGCAATCCACATCAACATTGTGTCAGCATTATTTTAAAGCTAGAACAAACAATCCTAACATTTATGTGGAATCACAAAAGACCCCGAATATCCAAAGTATTATTGAAGTCTAAAACCAAAACACGATGCATCACAATCTCAGAATTTAGCTTCTGCTACAAACCTGTAATTAAGACAGTACGGTATGGGCACACAGACACACAGGCCAATGGAATAAAATATAGAACCCAGAATCAGACCCAAATATATATGGCTCACTAATCTTCCACAAAGCAGGAAACAGTATCCCATGGGAAAAAAAAAGATTCTTTAACAAATGTTGTTGGGAGAACTGGTAACAACATGTAGAAAAAAAGAAGCTAGACCAATTCCTTAGAGATATCTCAAAATAAACTTAAAAAGGATAAAGACCTGAATGTGAGTCAGGAATCTGTAAAAACTCTAGAAGAGAAAAGACAGACCCTCTCTTACCTCATCTGCGGCAATTTCTTACATGACACATCTCCAAAGGTAAGAGAATTAAAAGCAAAAATGAACTATACGGACCTCATAAAGATAAAAACCTTCTGCACTCCAAAGAAAACAATAAACACAAAAAAGGCAACAGATGAAATGGGTGTATTTGCAAATGACTTATCAGACAAGGGCTACTATCCAAAAACCTATAAAGAACTCACCAAACTCCACATCTGAAAACAATCCAGTCATGAATTGGGCAGAAGATATGAATAGGCACTCTTCTCTAAAGAAGACCTACAGATCGCCAAGAGACACCTGACAAGAGGCTCCTCATCTTGCTCTCAACACCACTACTCTTCACGGAAATACAAATCAAAACCACACTGAGATTGCACTTCACATCAGACTGGGGGAAATGAAAAAATCAGGATACTATAGATGCTGAAGAGGATGGGGAGAAACAAGAAACCTTTTGCATTGTTGGTGGGAAAGAAAACTGGTGAAGGTTCTCTGGAAAACTGTGGAGATTCCTCACAAAATTAAAAATAAATGTACCCTATGACTCAGCAAAAGCACTGCTAGAATACAGGGGACTCAGGAGTGCTGGTGCATAAGGGACTGGCACACCAATGTTTATAGCAGCATTTTCAACAGTAGACAAATGATGGAAAGAATCTAAATAGCCTTCAACTGATGAATGGATGAAGAAATGGTCGTTTCCAAACATAATTGACTAATACGTGGCAATAAAAATGAGATTTGTAGCAAAGTGGATGGAACTGGATGGTGTTCTGCCAAGTGAAATAAGACAGAGAAAGACAGATACAATATGTTTTCATTCGTATTTGGATGCTGAGAAACTTAGACCAGGGGAGAGGGGAAAGGGGGAAAAAATTTACAGAGAGGGAAGGAGTCTTACCGTAAGCGAGTCTTAAATACTGAGAAAAAGCTGAGGCTTGATGGGGGGTGGGGGAGAGGGGAAAGCGGGTGATGGTCATTGAGGAGAGGATGTGTGGGGATGAGTACTGGGTGTTGAATGGAAACCAATTTGACAATCAATTATATTGAATACAAGAAAAAGGAAAAGATGCTCAAAGTCACTCTTCATCAGAGGACTACAATTAAAATCCACACTGAGATGACCCCTCACACGGGTCGGAGTGTGCCATGTGTGGGCAGTCAGCACTGCTGCTTTGCTTGGGACACAGTGTGTCTTCCAAAAGCGACAAGGGGGGGGGGGGAACTCGCTCTTTGGGAAACATGGACAATCAGGAACAATGAGGCTCCACCGTAGCCCAGGGTGTCCCGAACCTGGCCCATCAGTAACATCGGGGCTGGTACATGCTCTGGAGCCGCTCTCGGTGGCCAAGGAAGGGGGTGAGGAATAGGCTTGGAAAGAGCACATATGTGGGTTATGATTGCATGGAAACCCGCCCATGCATCTTTTGGGGGGGGTGTTTGGCCTCTTGCCTAGTTTTTTAGACAGTTTTAACAAACGTGAGAGGAAGCTCCAGAGATGTCACACACATTCCTGCCCTCACTGCTGCAAAGTCTCTCCCAGGAGCAGGTATTCGTACAGCCCTCTGAGGCGAGGCCTTTGTTAAAACCCCAAAACTTTGCTGACGTGTGTCCACGCCCAAGGAGCACAGCTGAGATCGGGTTCTCTTCTGACGTTGTACCAGAGTGCGTCCGGGCGGGTGTTTGTTGATGAGTCTCCATCGTTGCAACTTACCACTGGATGGTCTTCCTGCCCTGAGGCAGCTGATTCTGTGTCTGCTGGCCCCACAGCCCATTTGCCAGGCAGAGAGGTAGGCGGGAGGAGAGTGGGCTCCTGAAGGCAGTAGGAAGGCTCGCGAAGGCTCCTGAAGGCTGTAGAAGGCAAGAGAAGTGCTCCCTGAACGTCGCTCTTCTCGCTTGCTAGATAACTTCCAACTACGAGGATGTCACCTTGGGGCTCCTGCTTCTCAGAAGGCGTCCCCATCGAGGCAGGTGAGTTCTGCGGAACACCTCGACACAAGGACTCCCGCAGGCGTCACAATGCCAGCCATGAGAAGCCGGGTGGCTCAGGGCCCCCTGGTTCTACTCATGCTGGGACAGCATTTGGCCACCCTCGGGAGAAAGTACAGACTGTCCATGTGGATGCCCACAGGCTCCCATCAGTCGTGGTGGCCGCTTTCTGGCGGCGGGTTCGGTGTGTGGGGCGCTCGGGGGACCGTAAGGGCCCTTCTCACTGCAAGAGGCTGCTTCTGGGAGGTTCTCCCGGTGCCTGCCTCAGCCGCTACTGTGGTGTGAGAAGTGTGCCGCCTGCCCACGCCGAGGCTGTCGCAGACCGTCCCGCCTTGTCTGTTACTTGGCCCCGCACAGGCTGCACATGTCCTGTCCCCCGAGGCGGCTTTCACGAAAAAAAGTCGACTTAGGCCCTCCAGTCCTGTGGGCCAGGCCCTAGAGAGTTTGGTGAGCTGGGGAAACCCTACAGAAATTGGGAAGTTGAGGAGAAGGGGAGAGTGCCCTTTTCCCCCTGGGTCAGTGTTTCTCAAACTCGGTGGTGTCGGGACATTTGGACATCAGGGGATTATTGAGGGCCCCAGAGAGCCTTCGAGTGTGGGGGTTGTGTCTCTTGATCTCTACTGTGGTGAGGTTAAACCGAGAATTGAAGCGGGCGCCTGGGTGCCTCTCTGTGTTAAGGGTCCTACTCTGGCTCAGGTGATGATCTCACAGTTGATGGTTTAGAGCCCCATGTCGGGCTCTGTACTGCCAGCTGCCAACCTGGACTTGTCTCAGATTCTCTGTGGCCCTCTCCCTCTGCCCCTCCCCTTCACGTGCCCTGCGTCTCTCTCTCAAAAACAAACATTAAGGAAACGAAACCAAATCCGAGCATCTCAGATGTGATGAATTCACTTAAAGACAATAAATTAGTACTTATTAACGTACTCATACCTTTCATGGAAAAAATCCGTACATTTTCAGAACAACACTGTGTAGAAGCGTGGCATTTGCTTAGTGCAAGATCTTTATTCTTCCAGCTGCTTCTGCATTCAGTGTCTTGTGGCCAATGATGTTTAGGAAGGTGATGTGGACTCCCCCAGATGAACAGCTGGAGGCGAGTAGGGTGTGGCGGTAGCTCCTCTGGCGTCTGGATGCTCTTTCCTGACTCCGCACTCAGATGGGTGGGGCTTCCTTGCTTCTCTTGGGGGTTAGCTGCCCGCACAGAGCGGCCTAGTTGTGTGGCACGCGGTGGACGTTTGGAACATCCTAGGCCACTACTTTCAGCTGATCTTCCATATTTTTCACTCAGCGAACACATTCTTGGAACCACCACCTGGATGTGAAGAACTGGAACCTTACCGTGCTTCCTACCTCCTGCTGACTCCCACCGAACGTCCCCCAAAGGTAACCACGGTCTTGACTTTCACCGGCAATTGCTTTGGCTTGTTCTTCGCTTCATGTTGAGCTAACCCTTGAGCGCTGTGTGTGCGCAATGCACCTGCTTTCCTTGTGTGGCTCTGCTCGTCCTCCCTTGCTGTCAAAGGCCTAGTGAGTGAGCACGGAACGGTTTATTCTTTCTCCGGTGGGTGTTCCGGTTTGTGCAGAGGCTGCCTGCAGCTCCACATGCATCGTATTGGGTTGCCTTGGAAGAGCAGGTCATGAATGGTGGCACGTGTGTCTTTTCCCCACGAGCAACAGAGTGAGGGAGCTCCCCGGTGGCTCATCCCTGGTATTGCCTTTTCTCTTGTGTTTGCTCTTTGCTGGGGCTCAGGTGTTGGGAGGTGTGGAGTATTCATGCTGCTCCTGTGGGACCCAGGAAGCAAGTGCTTCTAAGCCACTTGCATATTTCTTTTGTCAAATATTTGCCTTTTGCAAGCCACTTTGTGATAGTTTTGTGTGTTTTGTGTTTTGTCAAAAGAGGTCTTTCTATGAGTGTGGAATATATCTGTGAATGGCAGAATTTTTCATATTCTTGTGTATGTCTGCCTTTCATTCTCCCAGTGTTGCCTTTTGTAAGTTTCTTTTGTTTCTTTCCAGTAGTGTGACCATTTTCACCCTTCTTGCCTTGAACCGGCTAGGGCCTCCAGTACAGTGTTGAAAGGAAGTGGTGAGAGTAGGTGTCCTTGTCTCCTTCCAGATAGTAGAGAGAAGGTTTTCATTATTTTTGTATATATTTTCTAAAGTTTGTTTATTTATTTATTTAGAGCACATGCATGGGAAGGAGACTGAGGGGGGGAAAGAGAGGATTCCCAAGAAGAGTCCACACTCTCACCTGAGAGTCTGATGCAGGGCTCAAACCCATGAACCGTGAGATCATGGCCTGAGCTGAATCAAGAGCTGGAAGCTTCACCAACTATAGGCCACTCAGGAACCCAAAGAGTTCAGTATTTTACCACTACATATGACACCAGTGGCGTTACTGGTAGAGTGGTCTATCAAAATTTGAAAATTCTCTATTTTTAATTTTCTAAGATTTAAAAATCATCAATGAAATAATGACTAGATTTTCTGAGAAGTGTTTTGTGCATCTTTTGCAAAAAGAGATTTTCTTTTTAATGTTTTGGCTTAACGTAAAACAACTCTTGACCTTCTAGAATAAGCAGAACCTGTTGTCTCTTTTCATTGGATTCCATTTGTAACTATTGTGCTTCGGATTCTTGCATCTGTATTCGAGAGTAGTGGGTGTTCACTTGCACCCAATTTTGCTGTCTTTCCTGGGGTTTGAGGTTAAGGTCCTGCTGGCCTCCTAAAATGACGTAGGTAGGAGCACTCCTTGTGCTTTCCCAGAAGAATTTTTTTGTATGTTCTTTATTTTTGGGAAAAAGTGATAGGCAAACCTGCTGGCGTTAGGTTTTCCTTGAGAGAAGGGATTTCATGGCAGATTGCTTTTTTAAGTGGAAACAAGATTTTTCCGATTTTCCATATCTTCTATTTTCTAGATAAGGCATTTTGTTTTCGAAGAATTTGCTCAGACTTCCCAAACTTACCAAGAAAAAAGTGCAAACTGGTTTATAATATCCTTCTTATCTGCAGCATATGTTTTGATATTTACTTTAGTAATCCTTGATAGAGGTAAATCGTGCTTTGTCCCTTTCTCAGACAACCAACTTTGGCTTTTTTGATTTCTGACATCTACTCTTTGTTTTCTGTTGCATGGATTTCTGCCTTTTATTGTTCCATCTATGTGGTGATTTCCGTCCTTTCCTGTAGTTCTAGAAAGAAATCCTTCATTTGATGTTTAGCCTTTGTTCTTTTCCAGTATGTGTATTGTATTTGCTTATTGGTGTGTTGATTCATTTTAGAATGAGAGCATGAGCAGGGCAGAGGGGCAGAGGGGGAGAGAGAGAGAGAGACAGAGAGACAGAGAGAGAATCTCAAGCAGGCTCCTCACTCAGTGAGGAACCTTGCTCGGGGCTCGATCTTGTGGCCATGGGATCAGGCCCTGAGCCAAAATCAATAGTTGGTTGCCGAGGGACTGAGCTATCCCTATGAGTCTCCCTTTAAGCACACTTTTACTGATCTCACAAGTTTTGATAAGCCAAATGTTTATCTTTTATGTGAAACTATTTTCTAACTTTCATTGTGGCATTTTTTTTTCTTAATTCATCACAATGTTTAGTAGCATAACACCTTGATATTTTGGGATACTTTCTCGTTCTCTCTGTGCGGATTTCTAGCTTAATTCCATGAAGTTATCTGTCTCAGTGTTTTGGTGTGGTTATAACAAAATACCATAGACTGGCTGCCTAATAAGCAGAAGAAGCTTCTTTCTTATAGTTGAGGAGACTGGGAAGTTCTCAAGGTCAAGGCGTCTGCAGATTCAGAGTCAGGTGAGAGTCAGCTTCCTGGTTCATCAACAGCTTGCTTCTCCATGTCCTCCTGTGGTGGCAAGGGTGACAGTGCTCTCTCAGCCGCCCATGACTGGTCATCACCGGAAGTCTCCCTGTCTTCATACCATCACTTTGGAAGTGATGAATTTTGGGGGAAATTGAACTCTTCATTGAATGCAAGCCCTAAATATGCCCTGCAGTATTTCAGTCCTTTGAGATGAGATGACTTTCCTAGTGTCCTAGCATATATGAGTTTTCATGAACTGTTCTTTGGTCACGTGAAAAAAATATTTATCGGTAAGATATGCAGTATTTCTATATTTATAGGTTAGATGAAGTTTGTTAATGACAGAATTCAGATTTTAGTAACAACTTTAAATCAAGTAAGTAATAGACGAGAATGAGTTTAATACTACTAACATATCACAGTGTTTAGCTACTGTGAGAAAAAACTAATGAAAGATTTTGCATTCTCTTTTATGTTTTCTTTAAAATGTGGTGTGCATTTTATACTTTCTATACATCGCAGTTTGGAGGAGCCTCCTTTCAAGTACTTATAATAAAGTACGTGACTGCATTTTGGACAGCCCCGTCCCACTCCCTTGATTTTCCTGTTGTCAGTTCTGTCCGATACTGAGAAATGTTATTTCGAGTCTCCCATCGTGCTTTTCTATATTTGTCAATTTTTCTGTAGTTTGACATTGCGTTATCAGTTATATGCAAATTAGTCTTGTTTTCTTGGAAGATGGAATTTTAATCGCAAATTGTTCCTCTTTTTCTCTAGTAGAGCTTTTTGCTATAGAGGTTATTTTATTGGAGGGTCCCAGTGGCCACATCAGTTTTCTGTTTGGTAAGATTTGCCTGGCGATCTTTTACTTCCACCTGTCAGTGATCATTCGTTTTAAGGTGTAACTTTGTGACCAGTGAATGCTTAGTTTCCTTTTAATGAATTTGATAGTCAATCTTTTGCTTGGAGTATTTGAGTACGTGTGACTGATATGTTGGTTTACACCTACCATATTACTAGTTTCTTCCTGGTCCCACCTGTTATTTGTTCTTTTGGCCTCTGACCTTCCATTAGAAATATAAGGGATTTTTATCAACTGATGAATGGATAAAGAAATTGTGGCTTATATACACAATGGAATACTACGTGGCAATCAGAAAAAATGAAATATGGCCTTTTGTAGCAACGTGGATGGAACTGGAGAGTGTTATGCTAAGTGAAATAAGCCATACAGAGAAAGACAGATACCATATGGTTTCACTCTTATGTGGATCCTGAGAAACGTAACAGAAGCCCATGGTGGAGGGAAAGGAAAAAGAAAAAAGGTTAGAGTGGGGGAGAAAGACAAAGCATAAGAGACTGTTAAAAAATGAGAACAAACAGAGGGTTGATGGGGGGTGGGAGGGAAGGGAGGGTGGGCGATGGGTATTGAGGAGGGCACCTTTTGGGATGAGCACGGGGGTGTTGTATGGAAATCAATTTGACCATAAATTTCATATATTAAAAAAAAGAAATATGAGGGATTTTTGAAATGTACACGTATCTGGTAGGTAATTGGAATATATTTCTAGAGGCTGGTGCATTTTAAACTGACCCCCGCCTGATTCAGGACTTGGACTGCTTCCTTGACACTGCCGTCTCATTTTTCTTTTCTTTTTTTTAATATTTATTGGTTTTTTGAGAGAGACATAAAAAAGTGGGGGAGGGGCTAGAGAAATGGAGACACAGAATCTGAAGCAGGTTCCAGGCTCTGAACCATCAGCACAGAACCTGACACGGGGTTCCAACTCACAAACCGTGAGATCGTGACCTGAGCCAAAGTCGGACATTCAACTGACTGAGTTAACCAGGTGCCCCTGCTGTTTCCTTTGACATTTGAACCACGGTGAACACTTTCACCTTTTTTTTCGGTAAAATTTTAAAGTTTTAGATAGATTTTGGCGTAGTTGTCATTGTTTTGTGTCTTTAATGATTGTTAAGATTTGTTCTCATAGCCTTTCTGTTGGGACGCTGTTCTGGAAGCCTTGATTTTTCCTATATCTGTCAGAGACTAGGTTTCTTTTCTTTAACGACGTGTTTTAATATTGTTTTTAGTTCGTTTGTGTAGTTGATTCCTCATCTTAGTTGTTTGTTTGTTTTTTCTCTTTTTGCTTTTGTTTTGCCTGGAAAATATCTTTACCTTGTCTTCACTTTGAAGGTTTTTATTAGGTAAAGACTTCCAGGTTGGTGGTTATTTTCATTCAACATTTTCTAGATGACAATCCATCATCTGGCTTCATTTGCTTTCTGGAAACGTGAGCTGGTAGTCTTGTCCCATGGAAGGCGGTATCTTTTACCTCTCATGACTGTTAACATCTTTTTGCCTCAGGCATTCTTTGTGGAGTCATTGTCATGGTTCTTTTATGAGTTTTGGAAAGTTTTGATTCTTTGTAGGGATCTGGTAACCCCCATTCTGTGTTTTCTCTACTTTGAAGGTTCTCATTGGACCCTTCAACCATATTTTGTGTGTCTTTTGGTTTCTCTACTGATTTTTTCTCTGTGTATGGTCTAGATAAATTTTTACATACTTATCTTCCAGTTCACTGTGGCTCTCTTCACTTGTGTTTAGTCTGATATTAAGCCCACATAGTTCTTAATCTTACTAAAATTTTTTTTTTACTCTTATTTATGTTGGAAAGGACAGAATTTGAGCAAGGGAAGAACAGAGAGCTAGACACAGATACCGAAGCAAGTTCTAGGCTCTGAGCACTCAGCACAGAGTCCAACGCGGGGCTCAAACTCCCGAATCACGAGATCACGACCTGACCTGAAGTCAGATGCTTAACCAAATGAGCCATCCAGGCGCCTAGAGTTCTTAGTTTTAGCTCTGATAATTTTTAGGTTTAGAATCTGTTTTGATTCTCTGAAAATTTCCCATTTGTCAAGTAGGCTTGTTGGACAGTTGACCTTTGCATCCCGTATTCCCAGTCGGTGTGTCTCCCTTTGGTCTCTTTCTGTTCGTTCTTCTTTTCGTCTATATGATGTAAAACCTTGTTTTTTAAAATGTTTATTTATTTATTTTTCAGAAAGAGAGTGAGAGTACGCGTCGGGGTAGAGGATGGGAGGGGAGCGTAGAGACTCTTGAGAGGCTCCATTCTATCAGTAGAGAGACCAACACAGGGCTCACACTCACAAACCTGAGTCGAAACCAAATTTTGGTCACCTAAACGAGTAACCTGAGCTATCCTCGTGCCTTTCCCTGTTTTTTTTTTTTTCTTTTTTATTAAAATTTTTTTTTAATATTATTTATTTTGAGAGAGAGGTAGAGACAAATCTTGAGCATGGGAGATGGAGACAAACAGGGAGACACAGAATCCAAAGCAGGCTCCATGCTTTTCAATGTCAGCACAGAGTCCGACACGGGAATCAAATCATAAAACCGTGAAATCATGACCCGAACCAAAGTGGGATGATTAACCGACTGAGCCACCCAGGCATCCCTTTTCTTTTTTCTTTTCTTTCTTTTGTTTCTTTTTTTCATTTCTTTTCATTTATTCTTTTTCTTTTCTTAATTTCTTTTTTAAATTTTGTGTTGGACATTATGGAGAAGCATAGAGGCTCTTCGTGTGCTTGCTTTTCTTCAGCCTTTCATCCCACACACACTGAGTGTGATGGTTATTGAGCTCAGTCAGGCCTGAATGACTTGTCACCGGTCCTCTGTCTTTGTAAGGTTCAGTGTGAGCGGGGCTCAAAATGTTCACCACCCCCGTGTAGTCCTCCAGGATGTCCATCTCGAGGCCTGGAGTGTCTTCCAGGACCCCTCTTTGGGGCTTGGTCCAAAAGCCCAGGTATTCTTCTCCGCAGCACAATGAGATTATTGAAGGCTCAGCTTCTCAGGCAGTGTTTGCCGAGTGCCGGGGTAATTTTCTGTACCTCCCTGTGCTGTACAGTGTTGGTTATCAGTGATTTTCTGCTTGTCTGTTTTGTTTCCTTTCCTGCTCATTGGTATATTGCCTCAAATCCCTGAAGAAATTCAGAATCCTCAAATTCCTTGAGGGAGAGAGAGGACTCTGAACATTAGTGTTGGCTCAGCGGGCTTCCCTTTGTTGGGGTCTCGTTCCTTCCAGTTGTGACTACCTCAGTGTCTCCTTGATGCCTTCAAACATGCTTCAGATTGAAATCATCTTTCCTAGTTCATGATAGGTTGACTAACAGAATATTCACAAGTATAAGAGCAGGCGGGGAAGAAAGAGAAGTCATAGTAAACATTTTGCTCAACAGCATTTGTTGCAGGAGAAAACGAAACCCTGTAATCCTTGCCTAGTACCCGTCGTTCTAAAATGGTCAGTTTGCTCATCCTCAGCCAGCGTCCGTTGAGTGGTGATGTTGTGTCTCAGGCCCCCCCACCCCACCGCCGCTGCCTTCCTCCCCTTTCATGTGCTTGCCCAGGGCAAGCATTGCAGTGACGGGCTGGATGTGGCAAAGCAGGACGAGGAGGTGGATGGGGTGACACTTATTCTGTGAGTGTTTGATCAGTTTTGGCTTTTTAAAAAATTTTTTGGTAATATTTATTTACTTTTGAGAGAGAGAAAGTACGGACAAAAGGGCAGAGGAAGGGAGACCCAGAAACTGAAGCAGAATCGGGATGAATTGCCCCTCAACTGTACAGAGCAACCCCGACAACAAGGGTTTCTGGGTTGGTGCACCTGCATCATCTGCACAGACACAACTAGGCACCCTTGTTGAGCCCCTTTATGACCCTGCACCATTGTGGTAGTTGGGATCTGGCATCTGTGTTCCTCGGAGTCGAAGGTGGAGGCACATCTGAGTTTATCTGAAAGAATGATGCAGTTAGGAGGAATCGCTTACTTGCGCACTGCCGTTCAGGAAAGGCTTTTTCTGGAGAGGTCCATCAGCATCTGAGTCTAACAGAACATTCTCCAAGCAGTCTCTGGGGCCAAAAGCCAGAATCAAGGAGAAACGTGGCTTTGTTTTAAGCTATGGAAGGGGAAGTGGAGTCAAGTGAGGCACCAGGCCGCTGGTGTTGGGCAGAAACTTCCCCGTAAGGAATTTGGTATTCAGAGAAGGGCCTTGGGTCATTGTGTCCTCAGGGGAAAGGACTGACATGATGTTAACATTTTTAAAAGCTGGTGCTGTTACTGTGTGGATAGTGTGTTGGGGGGTGACACGACTGGAAGCAGGGTAGACGCCATTGGGTAGTGTGGCTCCTATTGTGTGGGTTGAGCTATAAGATTCGTGCTTTAGGCAACAGGTACAACCGCCTCATATCACCCATCACATAAAGCACAGGACAGTTTGTGTCTTTATACCCTACACAGAACTACGTAATATTGAAAGCAATGTGTGTAATAGTTACCTGGGTGAGTACAAGGCGTACACTAAAGTGTTCACCTGTTTATTGAGTGCATGGCAGGTACTGTTCTAGGTGCTGAACACTATGTGCTGCAGGTACCTCACCCAAAGACGTATGTGGTTATACGGAGAGCAATAGAAGGGCATGGGAGTGTGTGGTTTGGTGGAATAGGGGGAACGTGTGCACAGTGCTGCTGCAGGATGGCTGATTTTGTCACGAGTCTGAGTCACTCAGAATCGGGGAGGAGATTCTTCTTGGGAGGTTCGGCTGCCCTGAATTCTTCTTCATCCACCCCCCTCTGTCTCTTGGACACCTTTCCGACCGCCTCATAGTGAAGCTCCATCTGGGTGGGTTGTCGGCTCTTTGAGTTCCACATGGGCCACAAATCTGCAAACATCTCTGCCTCCTCTTGTGAACGTAGCAGCTTGCTACCTGGTCCGGTGGTCAGAAGCCAGGGAGATGGCTTTGCCTCTTTCCTGCTCTTCCCTCTCCCTGCTGGTCCCTGGGTACTCTGTCATGGAGCTTGCATGTCTCAGAGGCCATGTGTGAGGTCCCTGGAGATCTGTACCCTGTCTTCACTTGGGTGGACTCGTGGAGGGACCGAGTCCTGCAGTCCTCCCTGCACCTGCCCCACTCGCCTCTCAGCAGCTTGGCTGTGTTGGGAGCGCCTCCCGCTGTGCAGAGATGCCGACATCCTGCCCCATCCGTGTACAATACGCCACGATCTCTGAGAAGACGGCCTTTCTTCTGAAACTGTGTCCCGCCTGTTGGCCCTTTGTGCTGGCTTTTGCTGAGCAACTTAGTAACTAACTCTTTTGGGGAAACAGGTTTGCTTTGTGTACAAGGAACCTCCAAATTACTCCTATTCTGTTCCTGGGTGGCTCAGTCGGTTAAACAGCCAACTTCAGCTCGGGTCATGAACTTTGTGTTGGCGAGGTAACCCCCGAGTCTGGCTCTGTGCTAACAACACAGAGCCTGGAGTCTGCTTTGAATTCCTTGTCTCCTTCTCACTCCGCCCCTCCCTTGCTGCTCTTTGTCTCTGCCTCTAAGAAATAAAGAATGACATTTAAAAAATTAAAATCAAAAAATTCTATTTTACTTTTTTCTGTTGACGATGGTAGTGCTTTCTCCATTTTTCCCCACGGATGACTACAACTGATCCTAGAAAAACTTGGTTCTCGGTTTTAAATCCTGCCCACAATTGAAAATCCATGTATAACTTCCTCGCCAGAAATCTTAAGTGTTCAAACTCTCCTGTTGTCCAGAAACCTTAGTAGAAACACAAAAATTTCATTAACATTTGTATGTTTTATGTCATATATACCATATTCTCCGAGTCGAGGAAGCTATGGAAACAGTTACATAGAAAACAGGTTCACAGCTCTGTGCTGTATTCATACCTAAGTTTTTTCTCCGTTTTGTTTCTAGGATAAATTGTCTACCAGAACTCGCATCAGTGTTGGCTTAGGTTACACACTAAGCTGTTTTTAAGTGTATCTCCAGAACTAGTCATCAGAAATGGAGGAATTAGAAAGATTCCTGTATATTTACATTGTTACATGCGTAACCATGCATTAACATTGAAGAGTGACTACTTCATGATTGCTTAATGTAATCAGTACGCTTGCTACCTCATGGCCTAGGAGATACAGGGGTGAATGAATTGTTATAAAGCTTTTCTAGCCTGCATTTTACAGCCATATTCCTAATAGAGTCTGAACACATTGTTGCATTACAAAAAAGGCCTGTGAGAGTAGGCTGAGAGGCATTTTCTCCAGGCAGGTACAGAGACAGGCATGCTACAAGGTAATGTCATTTTTTGAAAGACTACTTATGGAAAACACATTATTCGTTTTATATCAGATCTTATGTCCCTTATGTCCGTGTGTGGGTAGGTTGTCCAAGTGCACAAAAGTCTCACACACGATGTTCCTGCTGAAAAACCCTTAGGTGGTAGTGACACACGTGCATCTCGGGTGGACTGGCTGCATGCTCCCTCGATTTTCACGCACAGACGTGTGCACGGCAGGTGAAGAGATTCACTGAGCTCCTTGGTAAGGATTTGCTGTCTGGAAAGTGAGGGTGGGTCTCACAAATGTCCTGATGTGCAGACCTGCATGGGGTGGGGAGGACCCGCTGGATGGGGCAATTTTGGGTCTCGGGGCCTGGCTGTATGTGGTGGATGCGGGCAATGTCTTTGCAACTTTTCAGGAGGGCCTTCCTGGCTCAAGTCTCCATAGACGGCTGGCTGTCTTTAGTCCCAGCGCCCTTGTCATGGAATGGTCCATGTGGGAGAGTAGCTGAGACTCTGCCGGATCACATCTGGTGGCAGCAGGCTTTCCAGCGATGGCACTGCCATTCAGCTTTCCTCGACCTCTGGGTTTTTCACCAGATCTCCTCTCTGTGCTGTCTTCTGTGACATCCTCTGGGTTTTTCTCTGCACTCGACCTTCTTTAGGATACACATTTTGAATCTCTGCATCCCCCAAACCTTTTTCGTATTTTTTTTTTTTTTTTACCATAATCAGAGTCTCATTCTTGAGTTTCCAGATAGGCTGTGACATAGGTCCTGTGACCACGTCATTTGGACAGTTTTCTGTAGCAGGGATTTCTTTATTGTGTTGGCCTTGACGGAGTTTATAAAAACATCCCTCGGAATCCTCCTTTCGTATATTTCATCTGAGGTTGTTCTCTTTGGTAGCAATGACCGTCCTTCTTGTAAATGGCATTTGTCATGAGCTTCACATGTCCTCGTGGCCCCTTCTCCGCTGGTGTACTTAGACTTGCTGCCCTCCAGAGCGAGTGAGCTGCCAAGACACGTTTGATGGTGACCCGTGGGGTTCTGGGTGGCCAGGACATTGTCCAGTGTCAGTGGAAATTTAAAGGACAGTCCCTTGCTTTCAGCGTACTTCCTGAGTTGAGGGACAGAGCCGGGATGGAACTGGTCCAGGGAAAGGGCTCTGGTTGTGCAGCCAGACCACTGGCCACTGGCACTTGTTGCCTTCAGGACCCTGGGGTGAGCTTCCTCCACAGGGCCAGTCGCCCTGATCATACCCAGCCTGTGTCCGCTCAGACGGTAGCTGCTTCACCCCTTCCTACCCAACATCATTGTGCTCACTTGTCTTTTTCGTGAATAAATGTCCTTTGTGGCAATTTCCCCCCGACAGGGCACCTCCTTCTGCATGAAAAACCTGTGCAGGCAGCCATGGTCTCCTCAACTGATTTTCTTGGGTTTTTCACTTTTTGTGTTGGAGTGGTTGACATGTGGTGGATTGTAGTTCCTTCTTCTCTGCAATCACCTCTTGGGCGTCTGGGAAACCGTGTACTTCCTCTTCGTGGTAGAAGCTGCTCTTCCTATCCGTCTTGACCATTCTAAAAGCCAAACCCCTTTCTAAAATCACCAAGCTATCCTGTGCCTGCATTGAAATATTCCAGTTTTTGGTCATTCCCTTCCTTCTGCCTTAACTTGTGATGTCAGGACTTGTCTTTCCGTTTGAGTCGAGATTGCACGTGTGCCCGTCTCATAACATTAGTACCCCCATAGAGATGCCACATCTTCAACATGAGACAAAAAGATGTCTCACAAAAAGCCCCAGGTTTTTCAGGTGCTGGGATAGCCGCAGCGAGAGCTTCGAGAATTTCCCTTTCTTTCACGCTGGCCGGCTGGCAGCTGCAGCTGTGGGCCTCAGTACATGTCAGGCCATTCAGCCTTTTCTTGTCATAACATGATTCTTCTCTGCATCTCGGGAGCACGTCCAGCATCCTTACGGACACATCAGACGGGTCCCAGGGTGTAATCCATGGTTCATGGTATTACGCTTAACACGGTGACAATTACCCAGGAACCATGAGATATCACGTTTCCTGTGGTGCTTGATTTACTGGAGAAATGAAGGGCTTACCAAGAGCTGATTAGCAGATTCGTGCAACACTTGACGTGACCTCAATAGCAACAGGAGGTGGTGCACACTTTCCCCAGAGGACAGCGTCTGCTACAGCTCATTTTATGCGATTAGGACTTCATCCTGAATTTCCACTTTTGTTTGCCTTTCTCTTGACTGCAAATGGCATCTTGTGGGTATGGTCTGTTTCAATTTTTTTACTGGGAGAGAGACAGAGAGGAGGAGAGAATGAGTCTGGGAGGGACACAGAGAGAGAGAGCGACAGGAGGTGGTGCACACTTTCCCCAGAGGACAGCGTCTGCTACAGCTCATTTTATGCGATTAGGACTTAATCCTGAATTTCCACTTTTGTTTGCCTTTCTCTTGACTGCAAATGGCATCTTGTGGGTATTGTCTGTTTTCAATTTTTTTACTGGGAGAGAGACAGAGAGGAGGAGAGAATGAGTCTGGGAGGGACACAGAGAGAGAGAGAGCGACAGCATGCGAAGCAGTCTTCAGGCTCTGAGGTGTTAGCACAGAACCCGACATGGGGCTGGAACCCAGGAACCCTGAGATCATGAGCTGGGCCAAAGTCGGAAGTTTAACCCACTCAGCCACCAAAGGCACCCTAGGTAATCCTATTTGATCTGACATTTCCTTCTTGCCTTTATTCCCCCCCATCACTATGGAGAGGTGAGTGATACAGGCCCATCAGGAAATTGAGTAGTTTTCTGGAGATTAGACTGTTAACATTGCCTTTGTCTTGTAATTTCCTAAGATACTGATCAAGGTTGGGGCAGAAAGAGGGTGAGAGGATCCAAAGCAGGCTTCATGCCATGAGTTCAAAGCCAGATGCAGGGCTTCAATTCATGACCTTGAGATCATGACCTGACCCGAAATCAAGAGTCAGCTGCTTAACCCACTGAGCTACCCAGGCACCCCAACACTTGCTGATTTTCTGTCTTTATTGGTTCCCACCAGGCACATTGGGCTTGTCCATAACTCAGTGTAAACCCAGGGAATGGTGGAGAGCTCCCATTCTGCTACCATGCTACCTGAAAGCAACCATTTGCTGATTTACAAAAAGATCCATTGACCCCCTTTCACTTATCACTTGGTGCTTAAAAGGCGGCAGTTGGCATGGTAAGAGTTATGGAGCATGAGCCCGACTGAGAGTAAACCGCAAGTTAGCCGCCCCCTGCCACCCCATGGGGGATCTGAGGAATATCCCTTGGACACCCCTGCTACCCAAGAACAGGGGCTTAAGCCCTTGCCGTGCTAATGTCGGAAACAAAGGCACGGGAAAAATTAAATTCCTTATGCCTTTAGGCCTTTGACAACACCTTGAAACCAGCACAGTGACCTCCAAGAGCTCAGCTGCCTAGATAATGGCACTTTGATGGGGGCAAAAGAGAACTGTAGCCTAACATTACCCCAACATCCAGGACCTTGTAAGTCCACTTCCTTTCCCTCAGTTTCCCCGATGTACACGGGCAATCAACTTGGGACACGGGATCCAACTTACGGTCCCCGATCTACATCTAAAGGGTCTCATGACACGTTTCATTAAGGGTTAATAGTGTTTCCCAAGAGTTATGCCCTGAAGGTGCAGGAAACCTTGCTTCCAAAATTTCTTATTCTATCCCTGACCTCCTGCCAACCTGAAGGAATATAATGATGAGTTAGCTGTAGGACCCCAGCACAGCTCTTCCAGGCATTAAGAAAGCCACCTTTTTCACCAAAGACGTCTTCCAGAATTCTGTGTTGGTCATCAGCTGTGGACCAGTCCACCATCATCCCCAAATATCAGCATTTTGGTGTCCGAATGTGGGGCTTCGAATCTTCTCACCTTGACTCTGTGCTTCAGTGTCAATTTGGTATGTTTTCTCTTTCATTTACTCTCATTTCAGAGGATTTTTGAGAAGTAGGGTCTTATGGGAACACTTTTGCGGGGATTGCTCTGGCTGCAATCCTCTAGGCTGCGGCGACTCTACGGGGAGGAGAAAGCCTGCCTTTTGGTTGGAAGTTAGGACCTTGGCCAGAATGGCAGTGAGATGCAGAAACTTGACGCCCTCTCTTTATTCCTTTCCGTGTCTAAAGTTGTCTGTCTTGGGCAGGGGACAGCCACTTAAGTGACTACCATGTCTGCCAATCTTAAGACTCCCGTGTGTGAGGATTCCTCCTCATTGATCTAATGTGACCCCCTCCATATCTCTGGGGTAGCCTCTTCTGCATGCCAGATCTCCACTGAGAGCTGACCGAAACCAGTACCTGACTGAATTCAAACCCAACAGGGCGCCATTTCCTAGGGAGGTTCGCTGTGAAGACTACGCGGGTCAGAATGTCACTTATATCATGATGGATTTCTCTCTTTTCTGTTTTCCCTCAATGTCCTCTATTAACTACTACTTAAAATTGGGTCATTTCCCCTTGTCAAACTCTTCTAGTATTTCCATGGGTTGAAAATGGCAGTTCCTTCTCTGCCTTCTCAGCAAAGGAGACGCGGGTCTGTAAGTCAGGCACCCATCTGTTGTCTAGAATGCAATGGGGAAGCCGGTGGGGGTGGGGAGGCTAGCATCCCTCCTTCAGGAGCCCTTCGCCACCTGGTTGGCAGTCATAGTGATTTTGTTCAAGGGATGTCTCGGGTCGCTTTGACACTTCGGGAACCCCTGACATATTCTGTGTGGGGGATGCTACTGGGGAGTCGGGATGGATTCTAAGGGTAATGGACCTTCTCTCTCCCCTTTTCTCTCGAGGTGGAACATGGGAGTTCCTCTTTGGTCCGCAAGGATTCTCCCTTAGGATGCCTTTTGAACCCACTGGAAACAGTTGGGTTTGCAAAATGTGGAAAGGACTGATCCTGTAACACGGCATGGCTTTACTAAACAGGGCAAGTGGACGGCTGTTGCCCTAGGTCCAGCCCTTGGTGGCTAATGGGACACAGGGGCTTCTTGCAGAATGTGTTTGGTCAGTAGCTAAGCAAGTGAGCTCCCCCTTGATATGTTGGATGAAATTTGTCTAAATAGGCCTCCTCCTGAGAGAACTCAGAACTCAGTCACTGAAGGTAAGAGAGGCAATCCTTGAAAGGGTAACACGGACGCTTCCTCTCTGCATGATAGATCTGAGGGCCTCTCCCTCATTCCTTTCGTGAGTTAGGGGCTATAACTGGAGACAACTGTGCTCAGGTTACCTCAAGATGGAGACTTTTAAGGAAATTTCCCAGGCAGCTGCTGAAAATCCACTTATTTCGGGGAAATTCCCTGTCTTTTCCGGCCTGACTTGAACTGCCTTATTCCACTTTGGTGGAACAAAAGACATGGTGTCAGCTCTTCTGTCCCAGCTGACAAGATTAGACCCGGGAAATTTTCCTTCTCTGCCTTCTGCTGGCACCCCAAATCTTCTGCCTTCCCATCCCCTTCCTCCTGTTTCTGCACCAGCTTGTGTGGGGCCTATAGAACTGGTTCCCTTACCACCCTCAGTGCCTTAGGCACCATCGGCCCCTCTTCCCACGCTAAATATCAAGGGAAAAAGAGCATTCCCTTGCACCACGCACTTCAGGTTCTTGGAGCCCACTGACATCTCTGGTAAAAACTGAACGGTGGAACAAATGAGTGTAGGTGAACCAATTCCGTGTTTCAGCTAAATGAAGTTTGCTGGTTTCATTAAGATAGACTTGTCTTTAGAGTCATCAGCATTCAGTGTGAAAATTTATTCTATCAATCTTTATGAAAGGTCAAATATGCTCAATGGATCTCGATTGCAATTTGTCACCAAATGAGGACTTGAAATAATGGTTAATTTCAACTGTCTTAAATGGTTAATTACTTGGGTAATTCTGAAGATAACTTTCAAAGTCTTTGGAAACCTGAGACTTTAGACTTGTGCTTTTAAGTTTACACGGTGAATGACAAGACGTTCATGGGACATCTATGTCCTTTCCAAAGAGATTGCAGGGGAAATCTTTCATTATTGGACATAGAAGTGGTCTTTTAACTTCTTTCTTTTCTACTTTTTATGTTTATCCTTTTTGAAGAGAGAAAAGACAGAGAAACAGAGTGTGAGTGGGGGAGGTGCAGAGTGAGAAGGAGACATAAAACCGAAGCAGCCTCCAGGCTCTGAGCAGTCAACACAGAGCCCGACGTAGGGCTTGAACCCATGAACGGCTAGATCGTGACCCGAGCCGCAGTCGGACACTTAACGACTGAGTCACCCAGTCGCCTCTGTGCTTTTAATGCACAGGAACTTATGCAGAGGAACTCCTTAATGCATAGGAACTAAGGCTATTTGGACCTATTTGAAAACATGCTTTGTGCTTAACTGACTCATGAATTAGCCATCTAAAGAATTCTGGTGCAAAGAGGTCTCAACTGCTTATTAAGTTTTCATTGGAGACTACGGTTCTAAAAGTTAAAATTCTGCTAAGTGTTCTTAAGACTGATGGAAATAAGGAAAGCAGTTTTGTTGGAAAATAGGAGGTTGTAAGAAAGATACAAAGAATGGCAATACATTTTTTGTTGAGGGTAAAAGAAAGAAAATTGGGTTAAATGGGTTGTTTGGAAAGAAATGACTTGGGACAAAACCTGAAGGCAAAGGAAAGTTGTACCAGGTTCATGAAGGGAAATCTTTGGAAAGGAATTTTATGGGTGGTAAAGCTGGACTAAGTTTGCCGTCTACGGATTTTACTACACTGATATAAGTTTAAAATCCTGTTTTCTTATGTTTTGGAAAGACAAAGTTTTCTTGGATTGTTGATCTGCTCTTCATAAGAAAATGTAAACAAAGTTTTGTTTTGTTTTTTTCTTTGTCTTTTGTATGCCAGGAAAACCAAAGCTTTGGATATGTTCTTTGTCAAGTCTGATGACTTAAACTGAAAACTTCTCAATGGTAAAGGAGTTAGGTTTTGCTAACAACTATAAAATGTTCCCTATTTGCCTTTGGAATCTCGTCTTGCCATCTCGGTTAAATATCAACTTAAATTTTATTTTTTATCATTTATTTTTGAAATTCAGAGAGATAGAACATGAGCAGGGGAAGGGCAGATAGGGAGGCACAGAATCTGAACCAGGCTCCAGGCTCCAAGCTGTCAGCACAGAGTGTGACGTGGGCCTGGAATTCACAAACCACGAGATTATGACCCGAGCTGCAGTCAGACGTCTAACCAACAGAGCCACCCCAGTGCCCCAATAATTTAAAGTTTCACATTGGAAATGATCTGTAATTCTATCTAGGATGTGCTCTATCACTTCCTAAGGCTTGAACGAACTTTCCCAAGAATTCAATTGTAAATGAAGTCTTTTTGACCAATTAGGCCTTTTTATGTGGCATGTATGCTAAGTTGCTTGGAGAAGCGTTGTCAATGGTAAACCTTAGGTTCTCTTGCTTGGGTTAATGCTGTAACTGCTCAAAGACAGGCAATGCTCAAGTTTTAATTGGTTCTGCTCTAAGGTCTTCACTTGATATTCTTTGTATCACGGTGTTATATGCCACAGAAAGAACCGAATGCCCTTGTCAGTTGCGTCATCCTGAAGTCTCATCAGATCTCTAACACTATTTCTGAGACTTTAACACTTGGTATTGTTCTTCTCTCACAAAACCTTTTTGGTCTTGTAGGAAACTCACAAAAAAACCACTTTTAGGAGAAATACAAGAATTTGAAAACTTTCTGGCCTGGATAGGCTATAAAAATTCAGTCTGGAGATACCTTAGAAGGGATTCCAGCAAAATACACTTTCAAAGATCCTTAGGATCAATGACTCTTCTTGCAGAGTTTATGGAAATAAATGAGGCCAAGTTTTTCAAGTGGTGTTTTGCAAATGAATTAGTCTGGATGGCTACTTTTGGGCAATGAGGGTTTTTAGAGAGAAAATCTACATTTCAGCAATGCACATTTACAGATGTTAAATCCTAGGTGTCTTTAATTGTTTGCCTAAACTACACGTGAAGTAACCTTGAGAGATCCTGTCACAGTACCACAGGTATGGACAACCTTGTTGTTCTGTGGGCATAGTAATAAGACCCACCCTGGGTATAATCTTTAAACAGCTTGAAAATGGGATGGGTTTCCCCAACAACTGTATGCAAAGTCTTTTCTCACTGTATACCTATCAAGGGACAGTGCTCTAGTATTCACTTGTAGCTGAGTTAATTTGTAAATCTCTAAGTATGCAAACGATGTCCTCCCTACACCTGATCTGACAGTTACTCGAAACTCACCCCATATAAACCCCCAAGACCTGGTTTATTCACAGGATGGAATCTCATGCAACAGGGGATTTAACTCTGAAATAAAAAGCCCTTAATGCATCATATTATGTCTTCCAACTGCAATCATTTAGAGGGGCAATCTTCATGGGCTCCCGTATCGAAACAAAACCTCTACCCACTTTACAGGAAGTCAGTGGGCAAACGAGTGTGCCTTATTATTCCGAGGAACCTGTACGAGACCTCAAACCTCTCTTAGGATGGTCCCACCTTTCTTTTTCACTTTCCTTTCTCAATTCATACTAACATTTCCTTCTTACAGATGGGCCATTCGAAGGATCACTGCAGACATTTGAGTTCCCAACTGGAAAGACCAATCGGATTCCTGCTGCCTGTTCCCACTTCCATCTGAGGATGCTTCAAACCTCACATCTAAAAACCTCACTGGCAGCACTGGTAGACACGGGGTTTGGAATCTGATCTGACAAAATATTGTGTATACATTCTAGATTACCACCGAGAGAATTCTGGACTTCTGACTGACATGAATACTTCAATTGATTTAAACAATGCCTCTCTTCCCTTTAGTGACTGGCTACACTCCTGGACTTGAGCATGTTTGTCAACTACCAAAGGACTTTGGGCTTCTCTCTTGTTTTTCTAACTAGGCTTTGCAGGGTTCTCCCATGCCTATCTGCCTGGTGCCGACTCCATCACTACAATTACTTGCCAAACGATGAGACTTTCTACTCAAGAAAGCCCACTTTGAATTCAGCTGCCCCTGCCTTTTGTAACTCTTTTACATGTTGCTTAAGAAACCAATAAGGATCCATATAGGTTAGGACGACTTACGCCTCTACCCAGTACAACGAAGCTACAGAAGATGAAACCTTCTACCTTCATCAATCTTCAAGGTTTCAGGGTTGACGTTATTCAGTGAGGATATGATGAGGGAGCATAAGGCAGACTGAGGGATAAAGCACAAGCTAGCCCCTCTTCCCACCCCGGGGGGGGGGGGGATATTATTGTTTTTCTGTGGACACTCTTGACAACCCAAGTAGAGGGAAAAGGGGCTTAAGCACTTGCCATGGTAATGTGTGATACAGCAAATGCAAATGAAATTCCCTTACTGCCTATAGCCCACTGACAAGTCCCTGAAACGGACAGAGTGAGCTCCTTCTAGAAGCTCGGCTGCTCAATGATGGTGATGACACTTTGCTAGGGTCAAAAGACAACCTTAGCGTAACATTATCCCAACAACGAGGGCCCTGCAGGTCAACGTCTATTAATTCAAATGGCCCAAGATATAAGCTGGCAGTCTTACTCCAAGCTTAAGCACCCCCGATATACATTCAATGCATCTCATGACTTGGGTTTCATTAAAGTGGCATTTCCCTAGCCACACTTAGCCCCTCAAGGTGCTGAAAACTTGCTTCCAACACTGCTTAGAGACTTACCCTATCCCTGATGCCCTGCCATCCTGATGGTGTGTGATAATGAGTTACCCTTCAGGACCCCAGTGCAGTTCTTCCTGCATGTGGGTTCTGTCCCCATCATTTAATAAAATCACCTTCTTTTTATGAAAGTTGTCTTAAGGAAATCTTTCTTTGTCTTGGGCTATGGACCACCCCAACCATCACCGCCACTCTTCATCAGTTTGACAACAGAACACCAACCATTGGTGGCTACAGATGCCTTCACCATGCAGAGCAGACTCTTCATCCATTGGCAATATTCTTCAGGATGTGCCACATGCCGGACACCGCCCACTAAAGCACTGCTACAGCAGAGCCACTCTCCAAATACCTGAGGGTTAACCACAAGCCAAAAGCTGGTAACTAGGTGTCACTACTGGCTTCAAAGGACAGGGCAACAAAAGCCAATGCCAGAAAATTTCCACCCCTGTCTGAAGAAACAGTGCAGGAAGTCTCCCTTGGTACTAGCCCATACATGGTTCTTACTCCTGAGGCAACCATTCTGTCAGGATACTGTGCTCGTTCGTTGCTTCGTTGCTCTATCGCATTCTCTCGTGTTAAGAAAGAACTTTGGTCTTCTCTGTATCCTCCATCCTGTTGCTCTTTTCCAAAAAAGTTCTCCCTGGTGTCCACTCAGGACAGTGTCTCAGAACCATTTTTTCCACTTTTAACTGGAGTGTCAGGCTATATTCTTGTCACTGCGGGGTCCCTTCGGCCACAGGATCCCTCAACAATTGACTTTCTGTACTCTGTGGACAAAGTTAAGCCCAGGGCATTTCAAATTGCCCAGGAGGAATGCCTATGTGGAGTCAGCGTCACCGATATTGGGAGGGAGCTATCCTCTCTTCTGGGATAAGAAGCATGTGGAGGTAGATATTTCCGTCTCAGCTTGATTCCATAATGTGGTGAACTGAAACACTTTTGCTCTGTTTCTAACCATTCTGATTATCCTGACCATAGGGATAACCCTGTATTGGGTCTCAGGCAAGGACAATGAGGCTGTCCCCCACATAGTGTGTGCTGGCCACTCCTAACCAGCTCTGAATCTGGTCTGTGCTAAACAAGAGCAGTTTCTGAGATCCCAAAGGAAGGATTGCCTTCCTGAGAGTACATGGTGTTTGGTTGGCTGGTATAAGAAATAATGGCTAGCCAACTTGTTTCCCTCCCTGGCCATTAAAGATTTCATTCTGAAGAGCAGTTGGTTCACCATGGGCAGGATTCTCGAGGACCTGCTTAGCACAGAAAGAGACCTTTCAAGAATTACAGCACCCCAGCCCTGTTCTAAACATTTGAACTTTCGCCTGCAACACAAGCCTGTTACCTTGGAATCACTGTCTTCTCTATCCACTGACAGGATGGCAAGGGAAAACAGTGAACTCCAGAAGCTTTCCCTCACTTTCTGAAGTAAGAACTCGGGCATCTTGCTTTTGGGTTCCCACTGTAGACGACAGAAGCTTTCCTTTGCCCCACTCTTTTGTGTTTCTTATCTATCTGTATCTTATTCCTGGGACGATCATCTTTCCAGGGAGTTGTCCTAGTCATTTTACCTCATTTTCTGGACCACATTCTTCCTTGGGGAACACCACCAGATAGCTAAAGCAGAGTTAATACTTTTCTTACTCAATGTGTTCTAAAGAATAGAAATGAAAGGAAAACTTCCAGACTCATTCTACGAAGACAGCTTTACCTTGACTCCGAAACCAGAGACCAAGAAAAAAAAGACTACAGAACAATATGCCTGATGAATAAGGATGCAAAAATTCTCAAGAAGACACTGGCAAATCAAACACACAGCATATGAAAATATTCACCATGGTCAAATGGGATTCCTTCCTGGGCTATAGGGCTGGTTCAATATTTGCAAATCAATCAATATGATATATCACATTACTAAAAGAACAAGAACCACATGATTCTGTCAATACAGGCAGAAAAAGCATTTGACAAAACACAGCAAACTTTCTTAATAAACACTTTCACGAAAGTTGGAATAGAAGGAACATACATAAGTACACATGATAAAAGCCATTGATGATAAAAGCCCATAGCTACTAGTATCATCCTCCTGGGGAAAAAAATGAAAGTTTTCCTCCTCTGAGATCAGGAACATGACAAAGATGTCCACTCTCACCACTGTTGTTGAACGTAGTTTTGGAATTCCCGAAACCAGAATTCATACAACAAAATGAAATAAATGGCATCAAAATGGCAAAGATGAAGTCGAACTTTCACTCTTCAGAGACCACATGATACTCTACATGGAAAACCTCACAGACCGCACCAAATTCTCCTAGAACTGAAACATGAATTCAGCAAAGTCGCAGGGTACAAAATCAATGTACAGAAACCCGTTGCATTTTCATACACGAATAATGAAAAACAGGGAGATATCAAGAAATTGATCACATTCACAATTGCGCCAGCACCATAAAATACGTATAATCTAAATAACAAAGACACCTATCCAAAGATATAAAAAAATTATGCTGAAAACTATAGAATGGTTATGAAGGAAATTGAAGAAGACACAAAGAAATGGGAAAATCTTCCATGTTCGTGGATTAGAAGAATAATTATTGTTAAAATGTCAATACTACCCAAAGCAATCGGCATATTCACTGCAATCCACATCAACATTGTGTCAGCATTATTTTAAAGCTAGAACAAACAATCCTAACATTTATGTGGAATCACAAAAGACCCCGAATATCCAAAGTATTATTGAAGTCTAAAACCAAAACACGATGCATCACAATCTCAGAATTTAGCTTCTGCTACAAACCTGTAATTAAGACAGTACGGTATGGGCACACAGACACACAGGCCAATGGAATAAAATATAGAACCCAGAATCAGACCCAAATATATATGGCTCACTAATCTTCCACAAAGCAGGAAACAGTATCCAATGGGAAAAAAAAAAAAGATTCTTTAACAAATGTTGTTGGGAGAACTGGTAACAACATGTAGAAAAAAAGAAGCTAGACCAATTCCTTAGAGATATCTCAAAATAAACTTAAAAAGGATAAAGACCTGAATGTGAGTCAGGAATCTGTAAAAACTCTAGAAGAGAAAAGACAGACCCTCTCTTACCTCATCTGCGGCAATTTCTTACATGACACATCTCCAAAGGTAAGAGAATTAAAAGCAAAAATGAACTATACGGACCTCATAAAGATAAAAACCTTCTGCACTCCAAAGAAAACAATAAACACAAAAAAGGCAACAGATGAAATGGGTGTATTTGCAAATGACTTATCAGACAAGGGCTACTATCCAAAAACCTATAAAGAACTCACCAAACTCCACATCTGAAAACAATCCAGTCATGAATTGGGCAGAAGATATGAATAGGCACTCTTCTAAAGAAGACCTACAGATCGCCAAGAGACACCTGACAAGAGGCTCCTCATCTTGCTCTCAACACCACTACTCTTCACGGAAATACAAATCAAAACCACACTGAGATTGCACTTCACATCAGACTGGGGGAAATGAAAAAATCAGGATACTATAGATGCTGAAGAGGATGGGGAGAAACAAGAAACCTTTTGCATTGTTGGTGGGAAAGAAAACTGGTGAAGGTTCTCTGGAAAACTGTGGAGATTCCTCACAAAATTAAAAATAAATGTACCCTATGACTCAGCAAAAGCACTGCTAGAATACAGGGGACTCAGGAGTGCTGGTGCATAAGGGACTGGCACACCAATGTTTATAGCAGCATTTTCAACAGTAGACAAATGATGGAAAGAATCTAAATAGCCTTCAACTGATGAATGGATGAAGAAATGGTCGTTTCCAAACATAATTGACTAATACGTGGCAATAAAAATGAGATTTGTAGCAAAGTGGATGGAACTGGATGGTGTTCTGCCAAGTGAAATAAGACAGAGAAAGACAGATACAATATGTTTTCATTCGTATTTGGATGCTGAGAAACTTAGACCAGGGGAGAGGGGAAAGGGGGAAAAAATTTACAGAGAGGGAAGGAGTCTTACCGTAAGCGAGTCTTAAATACTGAGAAAAAGCTGAGGCTTGATGGGGGGTGGGGGAGAGGGGAAAGCGGGTGATGGTCATTGAGGAGAGGATGTGTGGGGATGAGTACTGGGTGTTGAATGGAAACCAATTTGACAATCAATTATATTGAATACAAGAAAAAGGAAAAGATGCTCAAAGTCACTCTTCATCAGAGGACTACAATTAAAATCCACACTGAGATGACCCCTCACACGGGTCGGAGTGTGCCATGTGTGGGCAGTCAGCACTGCTGCTTTGCTTGGGACACAGTGTGTCTTCCAAAAGCGACAAGGGGGGGGGGGGGAACTCGCTCTTTGGGAAACATGGACAATCAGGAACAATGAGGCTCCACCGTAGCCCAGGGTGTCCCGAACCTGGCCCATCAGTAACATCGGGGCTGGTACATGCTCTGGAGCCGCTCTCGGTGGCCAAGGAAGGGGGTGAGGAATAGGCTTGGAAAGAGCACATATGTGGGTTATGATTGCATGGAAACCCGCCCATGCATCTTTTGGGGGGGGTGTTTGGCCTCTTGCCTAGTTTTTTAGACAGTTTTAACAAACGTGAGAGGAAGCTCCAGAGATGTCACACACATTCCTGCCCTCACTGCTGCAAAGTCTCTCCCAGGAGCAGGTATTCGTACAGCCCTCTGAGGCGAGGCCTTTGTTAAAACCCCAAAACTTTGCTGACGTGTGTCCACGCCCAAGGAGCACAGCTGAGATCGGGTTCTCTTCTGACGTTGTACCAGAGTGCGTCCGGGCGGGTGTTTGTTGATGAGTCTCCATCGTTGCAACTTACCACTGGATGGTCTTCCTGCCCTGAGGCAGCTGATTCTGTGTCTGCTGGCCCCACAGCCCATTTGCCAGGCAGAGAGGTAGGCGGGAGGAGAGTGGGCTCCTGAAGGCAGTAGGAAGGCTCGCGAAGGCTCCTGAAGGCTGTAGAAGGCAAGAGAAGTGCTCCCTGAACGTCGCTCTTCTCGCTTGCTAGATAACTTCCAACTACGAGGATGTCACCTTGGGGCTCCTGCTTCTCAGAAGGCGTCCCCATCGAGGCAGGTGAGTTCTGCGGAACACCTCGACACAAGGACTCCCGCAGGCGTCACAATGCCAGCCATGAGAAGCCGGGTGGCTCAGGGCCCCCTGGTTCTACTCATGCTGGGACAGCATTTGGCCACCCTCGGGAGAAAGTACAGACTGTCCATGTGGATGCCCACAGGCTCCCATCAGTCGTGGTGGCCGCTTTCTGGCGGCGGGTTCGGTGTGTGGGGCGCTCGGGGGACCGTAAGGGCCCTTCTCACTGCAAGAGGCTGCTTCTGGGAGGTTCTCCCGGTGCCTGCCTCAGCCGCTACTGTGGTGTGAGAAGTGTGCCGCCTGCCCACGCCGAGGCTGTCGCAGACCGTCCCGCCTTGTCTGTTACTTGGCCCCGCACAGGCTGCACATGTCCTGTCCCCCGAGGCGGCTTTCACGAAAAAAAGTCGACTTAGGCCCTCCAGTCCTGTGGGCCAGGCCCTAGAGAGTTTGGTGAGCTGGGGAAACCCTACAGAAATTGGGAAGTTGAGGAGAAGGGGAGAGTGCCCTTTTCCCCCTGGGTCAGTGTTTCTCAAACTCGGTGGTGTCGGGACATTTGGACATCAGGGGATTATTGAGGGCCCCAGAGAGCCTTCGAGTGTGGGGGTTGTGTCTCTTGATCTCTACTGTGGTGAGGTTAAACCGAGAATTGAAGCGGGCGCCTGGGTGCCTCTCTGTGTTAAGGGTCCTACTCTGGCTCAGGTGATGATCTCACAGTTGATGGTTTAGAGCCCCATGTCGGGCTCTGTACTGCCAGCTGCCAACCTGGACTTGTCTCAGATTCTCTGTGGCCCTCTCCCTCTGCCCCTCCCCTTCACGTGCCCTGCGTCTCTCTCTCAAAAACAAACATTAAGGAAACGAAACCAAATCCGAGCATCTCAGATGTGATGAATTCACTTAAAGACAATAAATTAGTACTTATTAACGTACTCATACCTTTCATGGAAAAAATCCGTACATTTTCAGAACAACACTGTGTAGAAGCGTGGCATTTGCTTAGTGCAAGATCTTTATTCTTCCAGCTGCTTCTGCATTCAGTGTCTTGTGGCCAATGATGTTTAGGAAGGTGATGTGGACTCCCCCAGATGAACAGCTGGAGGCGAGTAGGGTGTGGCGGTAGCTCCTCTGGCGTCTGGATGCTCTTTCCTGACTCCGCACTCAGATGGGTGGGGCTTCCTTGCTTCTCTTGGGGGTTAGCTGCCCGCACAGAGCGGCCTAGTTGTGTGGCACGCGGTGGACGTTTGGAACATCCTAGGCCACTACTTTCAGCTGATCTTCCATATTTTTCACTCAGCGAACACATTCTTGGAACCACCACCTGGATGTGAAGAACTGGAACCTTACCGTGCTTCCTACCTCCTGCTGACTCCCACCGAACGTCCCCCAAAGGTAACCACGGTCTTGACTTTCACCGGCAATTGCTTTGGCTTGTTCTTCGCTTCATGTTGAGCTAACCCTTGAGCGCTGTGTGTGCGCAATGCACCTGCTTTCCTTGTGTGGCTCTGCTCGTCCTCCCTTGCTGTCAAAGGCCTAGTGAGTGAGCACGGAACGGTTTATTCTTTCTCCGGTGGGTGTTCCGGTTTGTGCAGAGGCTGCCTGCAGCTCCACATGCATCGTATTGGGTTGCCTTGGAAGAGCAGGTCATGAATGGTGGCACGTGTGTCTTTTCCCCACGAGCAACAGAGTGAGGGAGCTCCCCGGTGGCTCATCCCTGGTATTGCCTTTTCTCTTGTGTTTGCTCTTTGCTGGGGCTCAGGTGTTGGGAGGTGTGGAGTATTCATGCTGCTCCTGTGGGACCCAGGAAGCAAGTGCTTCTAAGCCACTTGCATATTTCTTTTGTCAAATATTTGCCTTTTGCAAGCCACTTTGTGATAGTTTTGTGTGTTTTGTGTTTTGTCAAAAGAGGTCTTTCTATGAGTGTGGAATATATCTGTGAATGGCAGAATTTTTCATATTCTTGTGTATGTCTGCCTTTCATTCTCCCAGTGTTGCCTTTTGTAAGTTTCTTTTGTTTCTTTCCAGTAGTGTGACCATTTTCACCCTTCTTGCCTTGAACCGGCTAGGGCCTCCAGTACAGTGTTGAAAGGAAGTGGTGAGAGTAGGTGTCCTTGTCTCCTTCCAGATAGTAGAGAGAAGGTTTTCATTATTTTTGTATATATTTTCTAAAGTTTGTTTATTTATTTATTTAGAGCACATGCATGGGAAGGAGACTGAGGGGGGGAAAGAGAGGATTCCCAAGAAGAGTCCACACTCTCACCTGAGAGTCTGATGCAGGGCTCAAACCCATGAACCGTGAGATCATGGCCTGAGCTGAATCAAGAGCTGGAAGCTTCACCAACTATAGGCCACTCAGGAACCCAAAGAGTTCAGTATTTTACCACTACATATGACACCAGTGGCGTTACTGGTAGAGTGGTCTATCAAAATTTGAAAATTCTCTATTTTTAATTTTCTAAGATTTAAAAATCATCAATGAAATAATGACTAGATTTTCTGAGAAGTGTTTTGTGCATCTTTTGCAAAAAGAGATTTTCTTTTTAATGTTTTGGCTTAACGTAAAACAACTCTTGACCTTCTAGAATAAGCAGAACCTGTTGTCTCTTTTCATTGGATTCCATTTGTAACTATTGTGCTTCGGATTCTTGCATCTGTATTCGAGAGTAGTGGGTGTTCACTTGCACCCAATTTTGCTGTCTTTCCTGGGGTTTGAGGTTAAGGTCCTGCTGGCCTCCTAAAATGACGTAGGTAGGAGCACTCCTTGTGCTTTCCCAGAAGAATTTTTTTGTATGTTCTTTATTTTTGGGAAAAAGTGATAGGCAAACCTGCTGGCGTTAGGTTTTCCTTGAGAGAAGGGATTTCATGGCAGATTGCTTTTTTAAGTGGAAACAAGATTTTTCCGATTTTCCATATCTTCTATTTTCTAGATAAGGCATTTTGTTTTCGAAGAATTTGCTCAGACTTCCCAAACTTACCAAGAAAAAAGTGCAAACTGGTTTATAATATCCTTCTTATCTGCAGCATATGTTTTGATATTTACTTTAGTAATCCTTGATAGAGGTAAATCGTGCTTTGTCCCTTTCTCAGACAACCAACTTTGGCTTTTTTGATTTCTGACATCTACTCTTTGTTTTCTGTTGCATGGATTTCTGCCTTTTATTGTTCCATCTATGTGGTGATTTCCGTCCTTTCCTGTAGTTCTAGAAAGAAATCCTTCATTTGATGTTTAGCCTTTGTTCTTTTCCAGTATGTGTATTGTATTTGCTTATTGGTGTGTTGATTCATTTTAGAATGAGAGCATGAGCAGGGCAGAGGGGCAGAGGGGGAGAGAGAGAGAGAGACAGAGAGACAGAGAGAGAATCTCAAGCAGGCTCCTCACTCAGTGAGGAACCTTGCTCGGGGCTCGATCTTGTGGCCATGGGATCAGGCCCTGAGCCAAAATCAATAGTTGGTTGCCGAGGGACTGAGCTATCCCTATGAGTCTCCCTTTAAGCACACTTTTACTGATCTCACAAGTTTTGATAAGCCAAATGTTTATCTTTTATGTGAAACTATTTTCTAACTTTCATTGTGGCATTTTTTTTTCTTAATTCATCACAATGTTTAGTAGCATAACACCTTGATATTTTGGGATACTTTCTCGTTCTCTCTGTGCGGATTTCTAGCTTAATTCCATGAAGTTATCTGTCTCAGTGTTTTGGTGTGGTTATAACAAAATACCATAGACTGGCTGCCTAATAAGCAGAAGAAGCTTCTTTCTTATAGTTGAGGAGACTGGGAAGTTCTCAAGGTCAAGGCGTCTGCAGATTCAGAGTCAGGTGAGAGTCAGCTTCCTGGTTCATCAACAGCTTGCTTCTCCATGTCCTCCTGTGGTGGCAAGGGTGACAGTGCTCTCTCAGCCGCCCATGACTGGTCATCACCGGAAGTCTCCCTGTCTTCATACCATCACTTTGGAAGTGATGAATTTTGGGGGAAATTGAACTCTTCATTGAATGCAAGCCCTAAATATGCCCTGCAGTATTTCAGTCCTTTGAGATGAGATGACTTTCCTAGTGTCCTAGCATATATGAGTTTTCATGAACTGTTCTTTGGTCACGTGAAAAAAATATTTATCGGTAAGATATGCAGTATTTCTATATTTATAGGTTAGATGAAGTTTGTTAATGACAGAATTCAGATTTTAGTAACAACTTTAAATCAAGTAAGTAATAGACGAGAATGAGTTTAATACTACTAACATATCACAGTGTTTAGCTACTGTGAGAAAAAACTAATGAAAGATTTTGCATTCTCTTTTATGTTTTCTTTAAAATGTGGTGTGCATTTTATACTTTCTATACATCGCAGTTTGGAGGAGCCTCCTTTCAAGTACTTATAATAAAGTACGTGACTGCATTTTGGACAGCCCCGTCCCACTCCCTTGATTTTCCTGTTGTCAGTTCTGTCCGATACTGAGAAATGTTATTTCGAGTCTCCCATCGTGCTTTTCTATATTTGTCAATTTTTCTGTAGTTTGACATTGCGTTATCAGTTATATGCAAATTAGTCTTGTTTTCTTGGAAGATGGAATTTTAATCGCAAATTGTTCCTCTTTTTCTCTAGTAGAGCTTTTTGCTATAGAGGTTATTTTATTGGAGGGTCCCAGTGGCCACATCAGTTTTCTGTTTGGTAAGATTTGCCTGGCGATCTTTTACTTCCACCTGTCAGTGATCATTCGTTTTAAGGTGTAACTTTGTGACCAGTGAATGCTTAGTTTCCTTTTAATGAATTTGATAGTCAATCTTTTGCTTGGAGTATTTGAGTACGTGTGACTGATATGTTGGTTTACACCTACCATATTACTAGTTTCTTCCTGGTCCCACCTGTTATTTGTTCTTTTGGCCTCTGACCTTCCATTAGAAATATAAGGGATTTTTATCAACTGATGAATGGATAAAGAAATTGTGGCTTATATACACAATGGAATACTACGTGGCAATCAGAAAAAATGAAATATGGCCTTTTGTAGCAACGTGGATGGAACTGGAGAGTGTTATGCTAAGTGAAATAAGCCATACAGAGAAAGACAGATACCATATGGTTTCACTCTTATGTGGATCCTGAGAAACGTAACAGAAGCCCATGGTGGAGGGAAAGGAAAAAGAAAAAAGGTTAGAGTGGGGGAGAAAGACAAAGCATAAGAGACTGTTAAAAAATGAGAACAAACAGAGGGTTGATGGGGGGTGGGAGGGAAGGGAGGGTGGGCGATGGGTATTGAGGAGGGCACCTTTTGGGATGAGCACGGGGTGTTGTATGGAAATCAATTTGACCATAAATTTCATATATTAAAAAAAAGAAATATGAGGGATTTTTGAAATGTACACGTATCTGGTAGGTAATTGGAATATATTTCTAGAGGCTGGTGCATTTTAAACTGACCCCCGCCTGATTCAGGACTTGGACTGCTTCCTTGACACTGCCGTCTCATTTTTCTTTTCTTTTTTTTAATATTTATTGGTTTTTTGAGAGAGACATAAAAAAGTGGGGGAGGGGCTAGAGAAATGGAGACACAGAATCTGAAGCAGGTTCCAGGCTCTGAACCATCAGCACAGAACCTGACACGGGGTTCCAACTCACAAACCGTGAGATCGTGACCTGAGCCAAAGTCGGACATTCAACTGACTGAGTTAACCAGGTGCCCCTGCTGTTTCCTTTGACATTTGAACCACGGTGAACACTTTCACCTTTTTTTCGGTAAAATTTTAAAGTTTTAGATAGATTTTGGCGTAGTTGTCATTGTTTTGTGTCTTTAATGATTGTTAAGATTTGTTCTCATAGCCTTTCTGTTGGGACGCTGTTCTGGAAGCCTTGATTTTTCCTATATCTGTCAGAGACTAGGTTTCTTTTCTTTAACGACGTGTTTTAATATTGTTTTTAGTTCGTTTGTGTAGTTGATTCCTCATCTTAGTTGTTTGTTTGTTTTTTCTCTTTTTGCTTTTGTTTTGCCTGGAAAATATCTTTACCTTGTCTTCACTTTGAAGGTTTTTATTAGGTAAAGACTTCCAGGTTGGTGGTTATTTTCATTCAACATTTTCTAGATGACAATCCATCATCTGGCTTCATTTGCTTTCTGGAAACGTGAGCTGGTAGTCTTGTCCCATGGAAGGCGGTATCTTTTACCTCTCATGACTGTTAACATCTTTTTGCCTCAGGCATTCTTTGTGGAGTCATTGTCATGGTTCTTTTATGAGTTTTGGAAAGTTTTGATTCTTTGTAGGGATCTGGTAACCCCCATTCTGTGTTTTCTCTACTTTGAAGGTTCTCATTGGACCCTTCAACCATATTTTGTGTGTCTTTTGGGTTTCTCTACTGATTTTTTCTCTGTGTATGGTCTAGATAAATTTTTACATACTTATCTTCCAGTTCACTGTGGCTCTCTTCACTTGTGTTTAGTCTGATATTAAGCCCACATAGTTCTTAATCTTACTAAAATTTTTTTTTTACTCTTATTTATGTTGGAAAGGACAGAATTTGAGCAAGGGAAGAACAGAGAGCTAGACACAGATACCGAAGCAAGTTCTAGGCTCTGAGCACTCAGCACAGAGTCCAACGCGGGGCTCAAACTCCCGAATCACGAGATCACGACCTGACCTGAAGTCAGATGCTTAACCAAATGAGCCATCCAGGCGCCTAGAGTTCTTAGTTTTAGCTCTGATAATTTTTAGGTTTAGAATCTGTTTTGATTCTCTGAAAATTTCCCATTTGTCAAGTAGGCTTGTTGGACAGTTGACCTTTGCATCCCGTATTCCCAGTCGGTGTGTCTCCCTTTGGTCTCTTTCTGTTCGTTCTTCTTTTCGTCTATATGATGTAAAACCTTGTTTTTTAAAATGTTTATTTATTTATTTTTCAGAAAGAGAGTGAGAGTACGCGTCGGGGTAGAGGATGGGAGGGGAGCGTAGAGACTCTTGAGAGGCTCCATTCTATCAGTAGAGAGACCAACACAGGGCTCACACTCACAAACCTGAGTCGAAACCAAATTTTGGTCACCTAAACGAGTAACCTGAGCTATCCTCGTGCCTTTCCCTGTTTTTTTTTTTTTCTTTTTTATTAAAATTTTTTTTTAATATTATTTATTTTGAGAGAGAGGTAGAGACAAATCTTGAGCATGGGAGATGGAGACAAACAGGGAGACACAGAATCCAAAGCAGGCTCCATGCTTTTCAATGTCAGCACAGAGTCCGACACGGGAATCAAATCATAAAACCGTGAAATCATGACCCGAACCAAAGTGGGATGATTAACCGACTGAGCCACCCAGGCATCCCTTTTCTTTTTTCTTTTCTTTCTTTTGTTTCTTTTTTTCATTTCTTTTCATTTATTCTTTTTCTTTTCTTAATTTCTTTTTTAAATTTTGTGTTGGACATTATGGAGAAGCATAGAGGCTCTTCGTGTGCTTGCTTTTCTTCAGCCTTTCATCCCACACACACTGAGTGTGATGGTTATTGAGCTCAGTCAGGCCTGAATGACTTGTCACCGGTCCTCTGTCTTTGTAAGGTTCAGTGTGAGCGGGGCTCAAAATGTTCACCACCCCCGTGTAGTCCTCCAGGATGTCCATCTCGAGGCCTGGAGTGTCTTCCAGGACCCCTCTTTGGGGCTTGGTCCAAAAGCCCAGGTATTTTCTCCGCAGCACAATGAGATTATTGAAGGCTCAGCTTCTCAGGCAGTGTTTGCCGAGTGCCGGGGTAATTTTCTGTACCTCCCTGTGCTGTACAGTGTTGGTTATCAGTGATTTTCTGCTTGTCTGTTTTGTTTCCTTTCCTGCTCATTGGTATATTGCCTCAAATCCCTGAAGAAATTCAGAATCCTCAAATTCCTTGAGGGAGAGAGAGGACTCTGAACATTAGTGTTGGCTCAGCGGGCTTCCCTTTTGTTGGGGTCTCGTTCCTTCCAGTTGTGACTACCTCAGTGTCTCCTTGATGCCTTCAAACATGCTTCAGATTGAAATCATCTTTCCTAGTTCATGATAGGTTGACTAACAGAATATTCACAAGTATAAGAGCAGGCGGGGAAGAAAGAGAAGTCATAGTAAACATTTTGCTCAACAGCATTTGTTGCAGGAGAAAACGAAACCCTGTAATCCTTGCCTAGTACCCGTCGTTCTAAAATGGTCAGTTTGCTCATCCTCAGCCAGCGTCCGTTGAGTGGTGATGTTGTGTCTCAGGCCCCCCCACCCCACCGCCGCTGCCTTCCTCCCCTTTCATGTGCTTGCCCAGGGCAAGCATTGCAGTGACGGGCTGGATGTGGCAAAGCAGGACGAGGAGGTGGATGGGGTGACACTTATTCTGTGAGTGTTTGATCAGTTTTGGCTTTTTAAAAAATTTTTTGGTAATATTTATTTACTTTTGAGAGAGAGAAAGTACGGACAAAAGGGCAGAGGAAGGGAGACCCAGAAACTGAAGCAGAATCGGGATGAATTGCCCCTCAACTGTACAGAGCAACCCCGACAACAAGGGTTTCTGGGTTGGTGCACCTGCATCATCTGCACAGACACAACTAGGCACCCTTGTTGAGCCCCTTTATGACCCTGCACCATTGTGGTAGTTGGGATCTGGCATCTGTGTTCCTCGGAGTCGAAGGTGGAGGCACATCTGAGTTTATCTGAAAGAATGATGCAGTTAGGAGGAATCGCTTACTTGCGCACTGCCGTTCAGGAAAGGCTTTTTCTGGAGAGGTCCATCAGCATCTGAGTCTAACAGAACATTCTCCAAGCAGTCTCTGGGGCCAAAAGCCAGAATCAAGGAGAAACGTGGCTTTGTTTTAAGCTATGGAAGGGGAAGTGGAGTCAAGTGAGGCACCAGGCCGCTGGTGTTGGGCAGAAACTTCCCCGTAAGGAATTTGGTATTCAGAGAAGGGCCTTGGGTCATTGTGTCCTCAGGGGAAAGGACTGACATGATGTTAACATTTTTAAAAGCTGGTGCTGTTACTGTGTGGATAGTGTGTTGGGGGGTGACACGACTGGAAGCAGGGTAGACGCCATTGGGTAGTGTGGCTCCTATTGTGTGGGTTGAGCTATAAGATTCGTGCTTTAGGCAACAGGTACAACCGCCTCATATCACCCATCACATAAAGCACAGGACAGTTTGTGTCTTTATACCCTACACAGAACTACGTAATATTGAAAAGCAATGTGTGTAATAGTTACCTGGGTGAGTACAAGGCGTACACTAAAGTGTTCACCTGTTTATTGAGTGCATGGCAGGTACTGTTCTAGGTGCTGAACACTATGTGCTGCAGGTACCTCACCCAAAGACGTATGTGGTTATACGGAGAGCAATAGAAGGGCATGGGAGTGTGTGGTTTGGTGGAATAGGGGGAACGTGTGCACAGTGCTGCTGCAGGATGGCTGATTTTGTCACGAGTCTGAGTCACTCAGAATCGGGGAGGAGATTCTTCTTGGGAGGTTCGGCTGCCCTGAATTCTTCTTCATCCACCCCCCTCTGTCTCTTGGACACCTTTCCGACCGCCTCATAGTGAAGCTCCATCTGGGTGGGTTGTCGGCTCTTTGAGTTCCACATGGGCCACAAATCTGCAAACATCTCTGCCTCCTCTTGTGAACGTAGCAGCTTGCTACCTGGTCCGGTGGTCAGAAGCCAGGGAGATGGCTTTGCCTCTTTCCTGCTCTTCCCTCTCCCTGCTGGTCCCTGGGTACTCTGTCATGGAGCTTGCATGTCTCAGAGGCCATGTGTGAGGTCCCTGGAGATCTGTACCCTGTCTTCACTTGGGTGGACTCGTGGAGGGACCGAGTCCTGCAGTCCTCCCTGCACCTGCCCCACTCGCCTCTCAGCAGCTTGGCTGTGTTGGGAGCGCCTCCCGCTGTGCAGAGATGCCGACATCCTGCCCCATCCGTGTACAATACGCCACGATCTCTGAGAAGACGGCCTTTCTTCTGAAACTGTGTCCCGCCTGTTGGCCCTTTGTGCTGGCTTTTGCTGAGCAACTTAGTAACTAACTCTTTTGGGGAAACAGGTTTGCTTTGTGTACAAGGAACCTCCAAATTACTCCTATTCTGTTCCTGGGTGGCTCAGTCGGTTAAACAGCCAACTTCAGCTCGGGTCATGAACTTTGTGTTGGCGAGGTAACCCCCGAGTCTGGCTCTGTGCTAACAACACAGAGCCTGGAGTCTGCTTTGAATTCCTTGTCTCCTTCTCACTCCGCCCCTCCCTTGCTGCTCTTTGTCTCTGCCTCTAAGAAATAAAGAATGACATTTAAAAAATTAAAATCAAAAAATTCTATTTTACTTTTTTCTGTTGACGATGGTAGTGCTTTCTCCATTTTTCCCCACGGATGACTACAACTGATCCTAGAAAAACTTGGTTCTCGGTTTTAAATCCTGCCCACAATTGAAAATCCATGTATAACTTCCTCGCCAGAAATCTTAAGTGTTCAAACTCTCCTGTTGTCCAGAAACCTTAGTAGAAACACAAAAATTTCATTAACATTTGTATGTTTTATGTCATATATACCATATTCTCCGAGTCGAGGAAGCTATGGAAACAGTTACATAGAAAACAGGTTCACAGCTCTGTGCTGTATTCATACCTAAGTTTTTTCTCCGTTTTGTTTCTAGGATAAATTGTCTACCAGAACTCGCATCAGTGTTGGCTTAGGTTACACACTAAGCTGTTTTTAAGTGTATCTCCAGAACTAGTCATCAGAAATGGAGGAATTAGAAAGATTCCTGTATATTTACATTGTTACATGCGTAACCATGCATTAACATTGAAGAGTGACTACTTCATGATTGCTTAATGTAATCAGTACGCTTGCTACCTCATGGCCTAGGAGATACAGGGGTGAATGAATTGTTATAAAGCTTTTCTAGCCTGCATTTTACAGCCATATTCCTAATAGAGTCTGAACACATTGTTGCATTACAAAAAAGGCCTGTGAGAGTAGGCTGAGAGGCATTTTCTCCAGGCAGGTACAGAGACAGGCATGCTACAAGGTAATGTCATTTTTTGAAAGACTACTTATGGAAAACACATTATTCGTTTTATATCAGATCTTATGTCCCTTATGTCCGTGTGTGGGTAGGTTGTCCAAGTGCACAAAAGTCTCACACACGATGTTCCTGCTGAAAAACCCTTAGGTGGTAGTGACACACGTGCGTCTCGGGTGGACTGGCTGCATGCTCCCTCGATTTTCACGCACAGACGTGTGCACGGCAGGTGAAGAGATTCACTGAGCTCCTTGGTAAGGATTTGCTGTCTGGAAAGTGAGGGTGGGTCTCACAAATGTCCTGATGTGCAGACCTGCATGGGGTGGGGAGGACCCGCTGGATGGGGCAATTTTGGGTCTCGGGGCCTGGCTGTATGTGGTGGATGCGGGCAATGTCTTTGCAACTTTTCAGGAGGGCCTTCCTGGCTCAAGTCTCCATAGACGGCTGGCTGTCTTTAGTCCCAGCGCCCTTGTCATGGAATGGTCCATGTGGGAGAGTAGCTGAGACTCTGCCGGATCACATCTGGTGGCAGCAGGCTTTCCAGCGATGGCACTGCCATTCAGCTTTCCTCGACCTCTGGGTTTTTCACCAGATCTCCTCTCTGTGCTGTCTTCTGTGACATCCTCTGGGTTTTTCTCTGCACTCGACCTTCTTTAGGATACACATTTTGAATCTCTGCATCCCCCAAACCTTTTTCGTATTTTTTTTTTTTTTTACCATAATCAGAGTCTCATTCTTGAGTTTCCAGATAGGCTGTGACATAGGTCCTGTGACCACGTCATTTGGACAGTTTTCTGTAGCAGGGATTTCTTTATTGTGTTGGCCTTGACGGAGTTTATAAAAACATCCCTCGGAATCCTCCTTTCGTATATTTCATCTGAGGTTGTTCTCTTTGGTAGCAATGACCGTCCTTCTTGTAAATGGCATTTGTCATGAGCTTCACATGTCCTCGTGGCCCCTTCTCCGCTGGTGTACTTAGACTTGCTGCCCTCCAGAGCGAGTGAGCTGCCAAGACACGTTTGATGGTGACCCGTGGGGTTCTGGGTGGCCAGGACATTGTCCAGTGTCAGTGGAAATTTAAAGGACAGTCCCTTGCTTTCAGCGTACTTCCTGAGTTGAGGGACAGAGCCGGGATGGAACTGGTCCAGGGAAAGGGCTCTGGTTGTGCAGCCAGACCACTGGCCACTGGCACTTGTTGCCTTCAGGACCCTGGGGTGAGCTTCCTCCACAGGGCCAGTCGCCCTGATCATACCCAGCCTGTGTCCGCTCAGACGGTAGCTGCTTCACCCCTTCCTACCCAACATCATTGTGCTCACTTGTCTTTTTCGTGAATAAATGTCCTTTGTGGCAATTTCCCCCCGACAGGGCACCTCCTTCTGCATGAAAAACCTGTGCAGGCAGCCATGGTCTCCTCAACTGATTTTCTTGGGTTTTTCACTTTTTGTGTTGGAGTGGTTGACATGTGGTGGATTGTAGTTCCTTCTTCTCTGCAATCACCTCTTGGGCGTCTGGGAAACCGTGTACTTCCTCTTCGTGGTAGAAGCTGCTCTTCCTATCCGTCTTGACCATTCTAAAAGCCAAACCCCTTTCTAAAATCACCAAGCTATCCTGTGCCTGCATTGAAATATTCCAGTTTTTGGTCATTCCCTTCCTTCTGCCTTAACTTGTGATGTCAGGACTTGTCTTTCCGTTTGAGTCGAGATTGCACGTGTGCCCGTCTCATAACATTAGTACCCCCATAGAGATGCCACATCTTCAACATGAGACAAAAAGATGTCTCACAAAAAGCCCCAGGTTTTTCAGGTGCTGGGATAGCCGCAGCGAGAGCTTCGAGAATTTCCCTTTCTTTCACGCTGGCCGGCTGGCAGCTGCAGCTGTGGGCCTCAGTACATGTCAGGCCATTCAGCCTTTTCTTGTCATAACATGATTCTTCTCTGCATCTCGGGAGCACGTCCAGCATCCTTACGGACACATCAGACGGGTCCCAGGGTGTAATCCATGGTTCATGGTATTACGCTTAACACGGTGACAATTACCCAGGAACCATGAGATATCACGTTTCCTGTGGTGCTTGATTTACTGGAGAAATGAAGGGCTTACCAAGAGCTGATTAGCAGATTCGTGCAACACTTGACGTGACCTCAATAGCAACAGGAGGTGGTGCACACTTTCCCCAGAGGACAGCGTCTGCTACAGCTCATTTTATGCGATTAGGACTTCATCCTGAATTTCCACTTTTGTTTGCCTTTCTCTTGACTGCAAATGGCATCTTGTGGGTATGGTCTGTTTCAATTTTTTTACTGGGAGAGAGACAGAGAGGAGGAGAGAATGAGTCTGGGAGGGACACAGAGAGAGAGAGCGACAGGAGGTGGTGCACACTTTCCCCAGAGGACAGCGTCTGCTACAGCTCATTTTATGCGATTAGGACTTAATCCTGAATTTCCACTTTTGTTTGCCTTTCTCTTGACTGCAAATGGCATCTTGTGGGTATTGTCTGTTTTCAATTTTTTTACTGGGAGAGAGACAGAGAGGAGGAGAGAATGAGTCTGGGAGGGACACAGAGAGAGAGAGAGCGACAGCATGCGAAGCAGTCTTCAGGCTCTGAGGTGTTAGCACAGAACCCGACATGGGGCTGGAACCCAGGAACCCTGAGATCATGAGCTGGGCCAAAGTCGGAAGTTTAACCCACTGAGCCACCAAAGGCACCCTAGGTAATCCTATTTGATCTGACATTTCCTTCTTGCCTTTATTCCCCCCCATCACTATGGAGAGGTGAGTGATACAGGCCCATCAGGAAATTGAGTAGTTTTCTGGAGATTAGACTGTTAACATTGCCTTTGTCTTGTAATTTCCTAAGATACTGATCAAGGTTGGGGCAGAAAGAGGGTGAGAGGATCCAAAGCAGGCTTCATGCCATGAGTTCAAAGCCAGATGCAGGGCTTCAATTCATGACCTTGAGATCATGACCTGACCCGAAATCAAGAGTCAGCTGCTTAACCCACTGAGCTACCCAGGCACCCCAACACTTGCTGATTTTCTGTCTTTATTGGTTCCCACCAGGCACATTGGGCTTGTCCATAACTCAGTGTAAACCCAGGGAATGGTGGAGAGCTCCCATTCTGCTACCATGCTACCTGAAAGCAACCATTTGCTGATTTACAAAAAGATCCATTGACCCCCTTTCACTTATCACTTGGTGCTTAAAAGGCGGCAGTTGGCATGGTAAGAGTTATGGAGCATGAGCCCGACTGAGAGTAAACCGCAAGTTAGCCGCCCCCTGCCACCCCATGGGGGATCTGAGGAATATCCCTTGGACACCCCTGCTACCCAAGAACAGGGGCTTAAGCCCTTGCCGTGCTAATGTCGGAAACAAAGGCACGGGAAAAATTAAATTCCTTATGCCTTTAGGCCTTTGACAACACCTTGAAACCAGCACAGTGACCTCCAAGAGCTCAGCTGCCTAGATAATGGCACTTTGATGGGGGCAAAAGAGAACTGTAGCCTAACATTACCCCAACATCCAGGACCTTGTAAGTCCACTTCCTTTCCCTCAGTTTCCCCGATGTACACGGGCAATCAACTTGGGACACGGGATCCAACTTACGGTCCCCGATCTACATCTAAAGGGTCTCATGACACGTTTCATTAAGGGTTAATAGTGTTTCCCAAGAGTTATGCCCTGAAGGTGCAGGAAACCTTGCTTCCAAAATTTCTTATTCTATCCCTGACCTCCTGCCAACCTGAAGGAATATAATGATGAGTTAGCTGTAGGACCCCAGCACAGCTCTTCCAGGCATTAAGAAAGCCACCTTTTTCACCAAAGACGTCTTCCAGAATTCTGTGTTGGTCATCAGCTGTGGACCAGTCCACCATCATCCCCAAATATCAGCATTTTGGTGTCCGAATGTGGGGCTTCGAATCTTCTCACCTTGACTCTGTGCTTCAGTGTCAATTTGGTATGTTTTCTCTTTCATTTACTCTCATTTCAGAGGATTTTTGAGAAGTAGGGTCTTATGGGAACACTTTTGCGGGGATTGCTCTGGCTGCAATCCTCTAGGCTGCGGCGACTCTACGGGGAGGAGAAAGCCTGCCTTTTGGTTGGAAGTTAGGACCTTGGCCAGAATGGCAGTGAGATGCAGAAACTTGACGCCCTCTCTTTATTCCTTTCCGTGTCTAAAGTTGTCTGTCTTGGGCAGGGGACAGCCACTTAAGTGACTACCATGTCTGCCAATCTTAAGACTCCCGTGTGTGAGGATTCCTCCTCATTGATCTAATGTGACCCCCTCCATATCTCTGGGGTAGCCTCTTCTGCATGCCAGATCTCCACTGAGAGCTGACCGAAACCAGTACCTGACTGAATTCAAACCCAACAGGGCGCCATTTCCTAGGGAGGTTCGCTGTGAAGACTACGCGGGTCAGAATGTCACTTATATCATGATGGATTTCTCTCTTTTCTGTTTTCCCTCAATGTCCTCTATTAACTACTACTTAAAATTGGGTCATTTCCCCTTGTCAAACTCTTCTAGTATTTCCATGGGTTGAAAATGGCAGTTCCTTCTCTGCCTTCTCAGCAAAGGAGACGCGGGTCTGTAAGTCAGGCACCCATCTGTTGTCTAGAATGCAATGGGGAAGCCGGTGGGGGTGGGGAGGCTAGCATCCCTCCTTCAGGAGCCCTTCGCCACCTGGTTGGCAGTCATAGTGATTTTGTTCAAGGGATGTCTCGGGTCGCTTTGACACTTCGGGAACCCCTGACATATTCTGTGTGGGGGATGCTACTGGGGAGTCGGGATGGATTCTAAGGGTAATGGACCTTCTCTCTCCCCTTTTCTCTCGAGGTGGAACATGGGAGTTCCTCTTTGGTCCGCAAGGATTCTCCCTTAGGATGCCTTTTGAACCCACTGGAAACAGTTGGGTTTGCAAAATGTGGAAAGGACTGATCCTGTAACACGGCATGGCTTTACTAAACAGGGCAAGTGGACGGCTGTTGCCCTAGGTCCAGCCCTTGGTGGCTAATGGGACACAGGGGCTTCTTGCAGAATGTGTTTGGTCAGTAGCTAAGCAAGTGAGCTCCCCCTTGATATGTTGGATGAAATTTGTCTAAATAGGCCTCCTCCTGAGAGAACTCAGAACTCAGTCACTGAAGGTAAGAGAGGCAATCCTTGAAAGGGTAACACGGACGCTTCCTCTCTGCATGATAGATCTGAGGGCCTCTCCCTCATTCCTTTCGTGAGTTAGGGGCTATAACTGGAGACAACTGTGCTCAGGTTACCTCAAGATGGAGACTTTTAAGGAAATTTCCCAGGCAGCTGCTGAAAATCCACTTATTTCGGGGAAATTCCCTGTCTTTTCCGGCCTGACTTGAACTGCCTTATTCCACTTTGGTGGAACAAAAGACATGGTGTCAGCTCTTCTGTCCCAGCTGACAAGATTAGACCCGGGAAATTTTTCTCTGCCTTCTGCTGGCACCCCAAATCTTCTGCCTTCCCATCCCCTTCCTCCTGTTTCTGCACCAGCTTGTGTGGGGCCTATAGAACTGGTTCCCTTACCACCCTCAGTGCCTTAGGCACCATCGGCCCCTCTTCCCACGCTAAATATCAAGGGAAAAAGAGCATTCCCTTGCACCACGCACTTCAGGTTCTTGGAGCCCACTGACATCTCTGGTAAAAACTGAACGGTGGAACAAATGAGTGTAGGTCTTTTCTGTGGGTGTAGGTGAACCAATTCCGTGTTTCAGCTAAATGAAGTTTGCTGGTTTCATTAAGATAGACTTGTCTTTAGAGTCATCAGCATTCAGTGTGAAAATTTATTCTATCAATCTTTATGAAAGGTCAAATATGCTCAATGGATCTCGATTGCAATTTGTCACCAAATGAGGACTTGAAATAATGGTTAATTTCAACTGTCTTAAATGGTTAATTACTTGGGTAATTCTGAAGATAACTTTCAAAGTCTTTGGAAACCTGAGACTTTAGACTTGTGCTTTTAAGTTTACACGGTGAATGACAAGACGTTCATGGGACATCTATGTCCTTTCCAAAGAGATTGCAGGGGAAATCTTTCATTATTGGACATAGAAGTGGTCTTTTAACTTCTTTCTTTTCTACTTTTTATGTTTATCCTTTTTGAAGAGAGAAAAGACAGAGAAACAGAGTGTGAGTGGGGGAGGTGCAGAGTGAGAAGGAGACATAAAACCGAAGCAGCCTCCAGGCTCTGAGCAGTCAACACAGAGCCCGACGTAGGGCTTGAACCCATGAACGGCTAGATCGTGACCCGAGCCGCAGTCGGACACTTAACGACTGAGTCACCCAGTCGCCTCTGTGCTTTTAATGCACAGGAACTTATGCAGAGGAACTCCTTAATGCATAGGAACTAAGGCTATTTGGACCTATTTGAAAACATGCTTTGTGCTTAACTGACTCATGAATTAGCCATCTAAAGAATTCTGGTGCAAAGAGGTCTCAACTGCTTATTAAGTTTTCATTGGAGACTACGGTTCTAAAAGTTAAAATTCTGCTAAGTGTTCTTAAGACTGATGGAAATAAGGAAAGCAGTTTTGTTGGAAAATAGGAGGTTGTAAGAAAGATACAAAGAATGGCAATACATTTTTTGTTGAGGGTAAAAGAAAGAAAATTGGGTTAAATGGGTTGTTTGGAAAGAAATGACTTGGGACAAAACCTGAAGGCAAAGGAAAGTTGTACCAGGTTCATGAAGGGAAATCTTTGGAAAGGAATTTTATGGGTGGTAAAGCTGGACTAAGTTTGCCGTCTACGGATTTTACTACACTGATATAAGTTTAAAATCCTGTTTTCTTATGTTTTGGAAAGACAAAGTTTTCTTGGATTGTTGATCTGCTCTTCATAAGAAAATGTAAACAAAGTTTTGTTTTGTTTTTTTCTTTGTCTTTTGTATGCCAGGAAAACCAAAGCTTTGGATATGTTCTTTGTCAAGTCTGATGACTTAAACTGAAAACTTCTCAATGGTAAAGGAGTTAGGTTTTGCTAACAACTATAAAATGTTCCCTATTTGCCTTTGGAATCTCGTCTTGCCATCTCGGTTAAATATCAACTTAAATTTTATTTTTTATCATTTATTTTTGAAATTCAGAGAGATAGAACATGAGCAGGGGAAGGGCAGATAGGGAGGCACAGAATCTGAACCAGGCTCCAGGCTCCAAGCTGTCAGCACAGAGTGTGACGTGGGCCTGGAATTCACAAACCACGAGATTATGACCCGAGCTGCAGTCAGACGTCTAACCAACAGAGCCACCCCAGTGCCCCAATAATTTAAAGTTTCACATTGGAAATGATCTGTAATTCTATCTAGGATGTGCTCTATCACTTCCTAAGGCTTGAACGAACTTTCCCAAGAATTCAATTGTAAATGAAGTCTTTTTGACCAATTAGGCCTTTTTATGTGGCATGTATGCTAAGTTGCTTGGAGAAGCGTTGTCAATGGTAAACCTTAGGTTCTCTTGCTTGGGTTAATGCTGTAACTGCTCAAAGACAGGCAATGCTCAAGTTTTAATTGGTTCTGCTCTAAGGTCTTCACTTGATATTCTTTGTATCACAGTGTTATATGCCACAGAAAGAACCGAATGCCCTTGTCAGTTGCGTCATCCTGAAGTCTCATCAGATCTCTAACACTATTTCTGAGACTTTAACACTTGGTATTGTTCTTCTCTCACAAAACCTTTTTGGTCTTGTAGGAAACTCACAAAAAAACCACTTTTAGGAGAAATACAAGAATTTGAAAACTTTCTGGCCTGGATAGGCTATAAAAATTCAGTCTGGAGATACCTTAGAAGGGATTCCAGCAAAATACACTTTCAAAGATCCTTAGGATCAATGACTCTTCTTGCAGAGTTTATGGAAATAAATGAGGCCAAGTTTTTCAAGTGGTGTTTTGCAAATGAATTAGTCTGGATGGCTACTTTTGGGCAATGAGGGTTTTTAGAGAGAAAATCTACATTTCAGCAATGCACATTTACAGATGTTAAATCCTAGGTGTCTTTAATTGTTTGCCTAAACTACACGTGAAGTAACCTTGAGAGATCCTGTCACAGTACCACAGGTATGGACAACCTTGTTGTTCTGTGGGCATAGTAATAAGACCCACCCTGGGTATAATCTTTAAACAGCTTGAAAATGGGATGGGTTTCCCCAACAACTGTATGCAAAGTCTTTTCTCACTGTATACCTATCAAGGGACAGTGCTCTAGTATTCACTTGTAGCTGAGTTAATTTGTAAATCTCTAAGTATGCAAACGATGTCCTCCCTACACCTGATCTGACAGTTACTCGAAACTCACCCCATATAAACCCCCAAGACCTGGTTTATTCACAGGATGGAATCTCATGCAACAGGGGATTTAACTCTGAAATAAAAAGCCCTTAATGCATCATATTATGTCTTCCAACTGCAATCATTTAGAGGGGCAATCTTCATGGGCTCCCGTATCGAAACAAAACCTCTACCCACTTTACAGGAAGTCAGTGGGCAAACGAGTGTGCCTTATTATTCCGAGGAACCTGTACGAGACCTCAAACCTCTCTTAGGATGGTCCCACCTTTCTTTTTCACTTTCCTTTCTCAATTCATACTAACATTTCCTTCTTACAGATGGGCCATTCGAAGGATCACTGCAGACATTTGAGTTCCCAACTGGAAAGACCAATCGGATTCCTGCTGCCTGTTCCCACTTCCATCTGAGGATGCTTCAAACCTCACATCTAAAAACCTCACTGGCAGCACTGGTAGACACGGGGTTTGGAATCTGATCTGACAAAATATTGTGTATACATTCTAGATTACCACCGAGAGAATTCTGGACTTCTGACTGACATGAATACTTCAATTGATTTAAACAATGCCTCTCTTCCCTTTAGTGACTGGCTACACTCCTGGACTTGAGCATGTTTGTCAACTACCAAAGGACTTTGGGCTTCTCTCTTGTTTTTCTAACTAGGCTTTGCAGGGTTCTCCCATGCCTATCTGCCTGGTGCCGACTCCATCACTACAATTACTTGCCAAACGATGAGACTTTCTACTCAAGAAAGCCCACTTTGAATTCAGCTGCCCCTGCCTTTTGTAACTCTTTTACATGTTGCTTAAGAAACCAATAAGGATCCATATAGGTTAGGACGACTTACGCCTCTACCCAGTACAACGAAGCTACAGAAGATGAAACCTTCTACCTTCATCAATCTTCAAGGTTTCAGGGTTGACGTTATTCAGTGAGGATATGATGAGGGAGCATAAGGCAGACTGAGGGATAAAGCACAAGCTAGCCCCTCTTCCCACCCCGGGGGGGGGGGGATATTATTGTTTTTCTGTGGACACTCTTGACAACCCAAGTAGAGGGAAAAGGGGCTTAAGCACTTGCCATGGTAATGTGTGATACAGCAAATGCAAATGAAATTCCCTTACTGCCTATAGCCCACTGACAAGTCCCTGAAACGGACAGAGTGAGCTCCTTCTAGAAGCTCGGCTGCTCAATGATGGTGATGACACTTTGCTAGGGTCAAAAGACAACCTTAGCGTAACATTATCCCAACAACGAGGGCCCTGCAGGTCAACTTCTATTAATTCAAATGGCCCAAGATATAAGCTGGCAGTCTTACTCCAAGCTTAAGCACCCCCGATATACATTCAATGCATCTCATGACTTGGGTTTCATTAAAGTGGCATTTCCCTAGCCACACTTAGCCCCTCAAGGTGCTGAAAACTTGCTTCCAACACTGCTTAGAGACTTACCCTATCCCTGATGCCCTGCCATCCTGATGGTGTGTGATAATGAGTTACCCTTCAGGACCCCAGTGCAGTTCTTCCTGCATGTGGGTTCTGTCCCCATCATTTAATAAAATCACCTTCTTTTTATGAAAGTTGTCTTAAGGAAATCTTTCTTTGTCTTGGGCTATGGACCACCCCAACCATCACCGCCACTCTTCATCAGTTTGACAACAGAACACCAACCATTGGTGGCTACAGATGCCTTCACCATGCAGAGCAGACTCTTCATCCATTGGCAATATTCTTCAGGATGTGCCACATGCCGGACACCGCCCACTAAAGCACTGCTACAGCAGAGCCACTCTCCAAATACCTGAGGGTTAACCACAAGCCAAAAGCTGGTAACTAGGTGTCACTACTGGCTTCAAAGGACAGGGCAACAAAAGCCAATGCCAGAAAATTTCCACCCCTGTCTGAAGAAACAGTGCAGGAAGTCTCCCTTGGTACTAGCCCATACATGGTTCTTACTCCTGAGGCAACCATTCTGTCAGGATACTGTGCTCGTTCGTTGCTTCGTTGCTCTATCGCATTCTCTCGTGTTAAGAAAGAACTTTGGTCTTCTCTGTATCCTCCATCCTGTTGCTCTTTTCCAAAAAAGTTCTCCCTGGTGTCCACTCAGGACAGTGTCTCAGAACCATTTTTTCCACTTTTAACTGGAGTGTCAGGCTATATTCTTGTCACTGCGGGGTCCCTTCGGCCACAGGATCCCTCAACAATTGACTTTCTGTACTCTGTGGACAAAGTTAAGCCCAGGGCATTTCAAATTGCCCAGGAGGAATGCCTATGTGGAGTCAGCGTCACCGATATTGGGAGGGAGCTATCCTCTCTTCTGGGATAAGAAGCATGTGGAGGTAGATATTTCCGTCTCAGCTTGATTCCATAATGTGGTGAACTGAAACACTTTTGCTCTGTTTCTAACCATTCTGATTATCCTGACCATAGGGATAACCCTGTATTGGGTCTCAGGCAAGGACAATGAGGCTGTCCCCCACATAGTGTGTGCTGGCCACTCCTAACCAGCTCTGAATCTGGTCTGTGCTAAACAAGAGCAGTTTCTGAGATCCCAAAGGAAGGATTGCCTTCCTGAGAGTACATGGTGTTTGGTTGGCTGGTATAAGAAATAATGGCTAGCCAACTTGTTTCCCTCCCTGGCCATTAAAGATTTCATTCTGAAGAGCAGTTGGTTCACCATGGGCAGGATTCTCGAGGACCTGCTTAGCACAGAAAGAGACCTTTCAAGAATTACAGCACCCCAGCCCTGTTCTAAACATTTGAACTTTCGCCTGCAACACAAGCCTGTTACCTTGGAATCACTGTCTTCTCTATCCACTGACAGGATGGCAAGGGAAAACAGTGAACTCCAGAAGCTTTCCCTCACTTTCTGAAGTAAGAACTCGGGCATCTTGCTTTTGGGTTCCCACTGTAGACGACAGAAGCTTTCCTTTGCCCCACTCTTTTGTGTTTCTTATCTATCTGTATCTTATTCCTGGGACGATCATCTTTCCAGGGAGTTGTCCTAGTCATTTTACCTCATTTTCTGGACCACATTCTTCCTTGGGGAACACCACCAGATAGCTAAAGCAGAGTTAATACTTTTCTTACTCAATGTGTTCTAAAGAATAGAAATGAAAGGAAAACTTCCAGACTCATTCTACGAAGACAGCTTTACCTTGACTCCGAAACCAGAGACCAAGAAAAAAAAGACTACAGAACAATATGCCTGATGAATAAGGATGCAAAAATTCTCAAGAAGACACTGGCAAATCAAACACACAGCATATGAAAATATTCACCATGGTCAAATGGGATTCCTTCCTGGGCTATAGGGCTGGTTCAATATTTGCAAATCAATCAATATGATATATCACATTACTAAAAGAACAAGAACCACATGATTCTGTCAATACAGGCAGAAAAAGCATTTGACAAAACACAGCAAACTTTCTTAATAAACACTTTCACGAAAGTTGGAATAGAAGGAACATACATAAGTACACATGATAAAAGCCATTGATGATAAAAGCCCATAGCTACTAGTATCATCCTCCTGGGGAAAAAAATGAAAGTTTTCCTCCTCTGAGATCAGGAACATGACAAAGATGTCCACTCTCACCACTGTTGTTGAACGTAGTTTTGGAATTCCCGAAACCAGAATTCATACAACAAAATGAAATAAATGGCATCAAAATGGCAAAGATGAAGTCGAACTTTCACTCTTCAGAGACCACATGATACTCTACATGGAAAACCTCACAGACCGCACCAAATTCTCCTAGAACTGAAACATGAATTCAGCAAAGTCGCAGGGTACAAAATCAATGTACAGAAACCCGTTGCATTTTCATACACGAATAATGAAAAACAGGGAGATATCAAGAAATTGATCACATTCACAATTGCGCCAGCACCATAAAATACGTATAATCTAAATAACAAAGACACCTATCCAAAGATATAAAAAAATTATGCTGAAAACTATAGAATGGTTATGAAGGAAATTGAAGAAGACACAAAGAAATGGGAAAATCTTCCATGTTCGTGGATTAGAAGAATAATTATTGTTAAAATGTCAATACTACCCAAAGCAATCGGCATATTCACTGCAATCCACATCAACATTGTGTCAGCATTATTTTAAAGCTAGAACAAACAATCCTAACATTTATGTGGAATCACAAAAGACCCCGAATATCCAAAGTATTATTGAAGTCTAAAACCAAAACACGATGCATCACAATCTCAGAATTTAGCTTCTGCTACAAACCTGTAATTAAGACAGTACGGTATGGGCACACAGACACACAGGCCAATGGAATAAAATATAGAACCCAGAATCAGACCCAAATATATATGGCTCACTAATCTTCCACAAAGCAGGAAACAGTATCCAATGGGAAAAAAAAAGATTCTTTAACAAATGTTGTTGGGAGAACTGGTAACAACATGTAGAAAAAAAGAAGCTAGACCAATTCCTTAGAGATATCTCAAAATAAACTTAAAAAGGATAAAGACCTGAATGTGAGTCAGGAATCTGTAAAAACTCTAGAAGAGAAAAGACAGACCCTCTCTTACCTCATCTGCGGCAATTTCTTACATGACACATCTCCAAAGGTAAGAGAATTAAAAGCAAAAATGAACTATACGGACCTCATAAAGATAAAAACCTTCTGCACTCCAAAGAAAACAATAAACACAAAAAAGGCAACAGATGAAATGGGTGTATTTGCAAATGACTTATCAGACAAGGGCTACTATCCAAAAACCTATAAAGAACTCACCAAACTCCACATCTGAAAACAATCCAGTCATGAATTGGGCAGAAGATATGAATAGGCACTCTTCTCTAAAGAAGACCTACAGATCGCCAAGAGACACCTGACAAGAGGCTCCTCATCTTGCTCTCAACACCACTACTCTTCACGGAAATACAAATCAAAACCACACTGAGATTGCACTTCACATCAGACTGGGGGAAATGAAAAAATCAGGATACTATAGATGCTGAAGAGGATGGGGAGAAACAAGAAACCTTTTGCATTGTTGGTGGGAAAGAAAACTGGTGAAGGTTCTCTGGAAAACTGTGGAGATTCCTCACAAAATTAAAAATAAATGTACCCTATGACTCAGCAAAAGCACTGCTAGAATACAGGGGACTCAGGAGTGCTGGTGCATAAGGGACTGGCACACCAATGTTTATAGCAGCATTTTCAACAGTAGACAAATGATGGAAAGAATCTAAATAGCCTTCAACTGATGAATGGATGAAGAAATGGTCGTTTCCAAACATAATTGACTAATACGTGGCAATAAAAATGAGATTTGTAGCAAAGTGGATGGAACTGGATGGTGTTCTGCCAAGTGAAATAAGACAGAGAAAGACAGATACAATATGTTTTCATTCGTATTTGGATGCTGAGAAACTTAGACCAGGGGAGAGGGGAAAGGGGGAAAAAATTTACAGAGAGGGAAGGAGTCTTACCGTAAGCGAGTCTTAAATACTGAGAAAAAGCTGAGGCTTGATGGGGGGTGGGGGAGAGGGGAAAGCGGGTGATGGTCATTGAGGAGAGGATGTGTGGGGATGAGTACTGGGTGTTGAATGGAAACCAATTTGACAATCAATTATATTGAATACAAGAAAAAGGAAAAGATGCTCAAAGTCACTCTTCATCAGAGGACTACAATTAAAATCCACACTGAGATGACCCCTCACACGGGTCGGAGTGTGCCATGTGTGGGCAGTCAGCACTGCTGCTTTGCTTGGGACACAGTGTGTCTTCCAAAAGCGACAAGGGGGGGGGGGGGGAACTCGCTCTTTGGGAAACATGGACAATCAGGAACAATGAGGCTCCACCGTAGCCCAGGGTGTCCCGAACCTGGCCCATCAGTAACATCGGGGCTGGTACATGCTCTGGAGCCGCTCTCGGTGGCCAAGGAAGGGGGTGAGGAATAGGCTTGGAAAGAGCACATATGTGGGTTATGATTGCATGGAAACCCGCCCATGCATCTTTTGGGGGGGGTGTTTGGCCTCTTGCCTAGTTTTTTAGACAGTTTTAACAAACGTGAGAGGAAGCTCCAGAGATGTCACACACATTCCTGCCCTCACTGCTGCAAAGTCTCTCCCAGGAGCAGGTATTCGTACAGCCCTCTGAGGCGAGGCCTTTGTTAAAACCCCAAAACTTTGCTGACGTGTGTCCACGCCCAAGGAGCACAGCTGAGATCGGGTTCTCTTCTGACGTTGTACCAGAGTGCGTCCGGGCGGGTGTTTGTTGATGAGTCTCCATCGTTGCAACTTACCACTGGATGGTCTTCCTGCCCTGAGGCAGCTGATTCTGTGTCTGCTGGCCCCACAGCCCATTTGCCAGGCAGAGAGGTAGGCGGGAGGAGAGTGGGCTCCTGAAGGCAGTAGGAAGGCTCGCGAAGGCTCCTGAAGGCTGTAGAAGGCAAGAGAAGTGCTCCCTGAACGTCGCTCTTCTCGCTTGCTAGATAACTTCCAACTACGAGGATGTCACCTTGGGGCTCCTGCTTCTCAGAAGGCGTCCCCATCGAGGCAGGTGAGTTCTGCGGAACACCTCGACACAAGGACTCCCGCAGGCGTCACAATGCCAGCCATGAGAAGCCGGGTGGCTCAGGGCCCCCTGGTTCTACTCATGCTGGGACAGCATTTGGCCACCCTCGGGAGAAAGTACAGACTGTCCATGTGGATGCCCACAGGCTCCCATCAGTCGTGGTGGCCGCTTTCTGGCGGCGGGTTCGGTGTGTGGGGCGCTCGGGGGACCGTAAGGGCCCTTCTCACTGCAAGAGGCTGCTTCTGGGAGGTTCTCCCGGTGCCTGCCTCAGCCGCTACTGTGGTGTGAGAAGTGTGCCGCCTGCCCACGCCGAGGCTGTCGCAGACCGTCCCGCCTTGTCTGTTACTTGGCCCCGCACAGGCTGCACATGTCCTGTCCCCCGAGGCGGCTTTCACGAAAAAAAGTCGACTTAGGCCCTCCAGTCCTGTGGGCCAGGCCCTAGAGAGTTTGGTGAGCTGGGGAAACCCTACAGAAATTGGGAAGTTGAGGAGAAGGGGAGAGTGCCCTTTTCCCCCTGGGTCAGTGTTTCTCAAACTCGGTGGTGTCGGGACATTTGGACATCAGGGGATTATTGAGGGCCCCAGAGAGCCTTCGAGTGTGGGGGTTGTGTCTCTTGATCTCTACTGTGGTGAGGTTAAACCGAGAATTGAAGCGGGCGCCTGGGTGCCTCTCTGTGTTAAGGGTCCTACTCTGGCTCAGGTGATGATCTCACAGTTGATGGTTTAGAGCCCCATGTCGGGCTCTGTACTGCCAGCTGCCAACCTGGACTTGTCTCAGATTCTCTGTGGCCCTCTCCCTCTGCCCCTCCCCTTCACGTGCCCTGCGTCTCTCTCTCAAAAACAAACATTAAGGAAACGAAACCAAATCCGAGCATCTCAGATGTGATGAATTCACTTAAAGACAATAAATTAGTACTTATTAACGTACTCATACCTTTCATGGAAAAAATCCGTACATTTTCAGAACAACACTGTGTAGAAGCGTGGCATTTGCTTAGTGCAAGATCTTTATTCTTCCAGCTGCTTCTGCATTCAGTGTCTTGTGGCCAATGATGTTTAGGAAGGTGATGTGGACTCCCCCAGATGAACAGCTGGAGGCGAGTAGGGTGTGGCGGTAGCTCCTCTGGCGTCTGGATGCTCTTTCCTGACTCCGCACTCAGATGGGTGGGGCTTCCTTGCTTCTCTTGGGGGTTAGCTGCCCGCACAGAGCGGCCTAGTTGTGTGGCACGCGGTGGACGTTTGGAACATCCTAGGCCACTACTTTCAGCTGATCTTCCATATTTTTCACTCAGCGAACACATTCTTGGAACCACCACCTGGATGTGAAGAACTGGAACCTTACCGTGCTTCCTACCTCCTGCTGACTCCCACCGAACGTCCCCCAAAGGTAACCACGGTCTTGACTTTCACCGGCAATTGCTTTGGCTTGTTCTTCGCTTCATGTTGAGCTAACCCTTGAGCGCTGTGTGTGCGCAATGCACCTGCTTTCCTTGTGTGGCTCTGCTCGTCCTCCCTTGCTGTCAAAGGCCTAGTGAGTGAGCACGGAACGGTTTATTCTTTCTCCGGTGGGTGTTCCGGTTTGTGCAGAGGCTGCCTGCAGCTCCACATGCATCGTATTGGGTTGCCTTGGAAGAGCAGGTCATGAATGGTGGCACGTGTGTCTTTTCCCCACGAGCAACAGAGTGAGGGAGCTCCCCGGTGGCTCATCCCTGGTATTGCCTTTTCTCTTGTGTTTGCTCTTTGCTGGGGCTCAGGTGTTGGGAGGTGTGGAGTATTCATGCTGCTCCTGTGGGACCCAGGAAGCAAGTGCTTCTAAGCCACTTGCATATTTCTTTTGTCAAATATTTGCCTTTTGCAAGCCACTTTGTGATAGTTTTGTGTGTTTTGTGTTTTGTCAAAAGAGGTCTTTCTATGAGTGTGGAATATATCTGTGAATGGCAGAATTTTTCATATTCTTGTGTATGTCTGCCTTTCATTCTCCCAGTGTTGCCTTTTGTAAGTTTCTTTTGTTTCTTTCCAGTAGTGTGACCATTTTCACCCTTCTTGCCTTGAACCGGCTAGGGCCTCCAGTACAGTGTTGAAAGGAAGTGGTGAGAGTAGGTGTCCTTGTCTCCTTCCAGATAGTAGAGAGAAGGTTTTCATTATTTTTGTATATATTTTCTAAAGTTTGTTTATTTATTTATTTAGAGCACATGCATGGGAAGGAGACTGAGGGGGGGAAAGAGAGGATTCCCAAGAAGAGTCCACACTCTCACCTGAGAGTTTGATGCAGGGCTCAAACCCATGAACCGTGAGATCATGGCCTGAGCTGAATCAAGAGCTGGAAGCTTCACCAACTATAGGCCACTCAGGAACCCAAAGAGTTCAGTATTTTACCACTACATATGACACCAGTGGCGTTACTGGTAGAGTGGTCTATCAAAATTTGAAAATTCTCTATTTTTAATTTTCTAAGATTTAAAAATCATCAATGAAATAATGACTAGATTTTCTGAGAAGTGTTTTGTGCATCTTTTGCAAAAAGAGATTTTCTTTTTAATGTTTTGGCTTAACGTAAAACAACTCTTGACCTTCTAGAATAAGCAGAACCTGTTGTCTCTTTTCATTGGATTCCATTTGTAACTATTGTGCTTCGGATTCTTGCATCTGTATTCGAGAGTAGTGGGTGTTCACTTGCACCCAATTTTGCTGTCTTTCCTGGGGTTTGAGGTTAAGGTCCTGCTGGCCTCCTAAAATGACGTAGGTAGGAGCACTCCTTGTGCTTTCCCAGAAGAATTTTTTTGTATGTTCTTTATTTTTGGGAAAAAGTGATAGGCAAACCTGCTGGCGTTAGGTTTTCCTTGAGAGAAGGGATTTCATGGCAGATTGCTTTTTTAAGTGGAAACAAGATTTTTCCGATTTTCCATATCTTCTATTTTCTAGATAAGGCATTTTGTTTTCGAAGAATTTGCTCAGACTTCCCAAACTTACCAAGAAAAAAGTGCAAACTGGTTTATAATATCCTTCTTATCTGCAGCATATGTTTTGATATTTACTTTAGTAATCCTTGATAGAGGTAAATCGTGCTTTGTCCCTTTCTCAGACAACCAACTTTGGCTTTTTTGATTTCTGACATCTACTCTTTGTTTTCTGTTGCATGGATTTCTGCCTTTTATTGTTCCATCTATGTGGTGATTTCCGTCCTTTCCTGTAGTTCTAGAAAGAAATCCTTCATTTGATGTTTAGCCTTTGTTCTTTTCCAGTATGTGTATTGTATTTGCTTATTGGTGTGTTGATTCATTTTAGAATGAGAGCATGAGCAGGGCAGAGGGGCAGAGGGGGAGAGAGAGAGAGAGACAGAGAGACAGAGAGAGAATCTCAAGCAGGCTCCTCACTCAGTGAGGAACCTTGCTCGGGGCTCGATCTTGTGGCCATGGGATCAGGCCCTGAGCCAAAATCAATAGTTGGTTGCCGAGGGACTGAGCTATCCCTATGAGTCTCCCTTTAAGCACACTTTTACTGATCTCACAAGTTTTGATAAGCCAAATGTTTATCTTTTATGTGAAACTATTTTCTAACTTTCATTGTGGCATTTTTTTTTCTTAATTCATCACAATGTTTAGTAGCATAACACCTTGATATTTTGGGATACTTTCTCGTTCTCTCTGTGCGGATTTCTAGCTTAATTCCATGAAGTTATCTGTCTCAGTGTTTTGGTGTGGTTATAACAAAATACCATAGACTGGCTGCCTAATAAGCAGAAGAAGCTTCTTTCTTATAGTTGAGGAGACTGGGAAGTTCTCAAGGTCAAGGCGTCTGCAGATTCAGAGTCAGGTGAGAGTCAGCTTCCTGGTTCATCAACAGCTTGCTTCTCCATGTCCTCCTGTGGTGGCAAGGGTGACAGTGCTCTCTCAGCCGCCCATGACTGGTCATCACCGGAAGTCTCCCTGTCTTCATACCATCACTTTGGAAGTGATGAATTTTGGGGGAAATTGAACTCTTCATTGAATGCAAGCCCTAAATATGCCCTGCAGTATTTCAGTCCTTTGAGATGAGATGACTTTCCTAGTGTCCTAGCATATATGAGTTTTCATGAACTGTTCTTTGGTCACGTGAAAAAAATATTTATCGGTAAGATATGCAGTATTTCTATATTTATAGGTTAGATGAAGTTTGTTAATGACAGAATTCAGATTTTAGTAACAACTTTAAATCAAGTAAGTAATAGACGAGAATGAGTTTAATACTACTAACATATCACAGTGTTTAGCTACTGTGAGAAAAAACTAATGAAAGATTTTGCATTCTCTTTTATGTTTTCTTTAAAATGTGGTGTGCATTTTATACTTTCTATACATCGCAGTTTGGAGGAGCCTCCTTTCAAGTACTTATAATAAAGTACGTGACTGCATTTTGGACAGCCCCGTCCCACTCCCTTGATTTTCCTGTTGTCAGTTCTGTCCGATACTGAGAAATGTTATTTCGAGTCTCCCATCGTGCTTTTCTATATTTGTCAATTTTTCTGTAGTTTGACATTGCGTTATCAGTTATATGCAAATTAGTCTTGTTTTCTTGGAAGATGGAATTTTAATCGCAAATTGTTCCTCTTTTTCTCTAGTAGAGCTTTTTGCTATAGAGGTTATTTTATTGGAGGGTCCCAGTGGCCACATCAGTTTTCTGTTTGGTAAGATTTGCCTGGCGATCTTTTACTTCCACCTGTCAGTGATCATTCGTTTTAAGGTGTAACTTTGTGACCAGTGAATGCTTAGTTTCCTTTTAATGAATTTGATAGTCAATCTTTTGCTTGGAGTATTTGAGTACGTGTGACTGATATGTTGGTTTACACCTACCATATTACTAGTTTCTTCCTGGTCCCACCTGTTATTTGTTCTTTTGGCCTCTGACCTTCCATTAGAAATATAAGGGATTTTTATCAACTGATGAATGGATAAAGAAATTGTGGCTTATATACACAATGGAATACTACGTGGCAATCAGAAAAAATGAAATATGGCCTTTTGTAGCAACGTGGATGGAACTGGAGAGTGTTATGCTAAGTGAAATAAGCCATACAGAGAAAGACAGATACCATATGGTTTCACTCTTATGTGGATCCTGAGAAACGTAACAGAAGCCCATGGTGGAGGGAAAGGAAAAAGAAAAAAGGTTAGAGTGGGGGAGAAAGACAAAGCATAAGAGACTGTTAAAAAATGAGAACAAACAGAGGGTTGATGGGGGGTGGGAGGGAAGGGAGGGTGGGCGATGGGTATTGAGGAGGGCACCTTTTGGGATGAGCACGGGGTGTTGTATGGAAATCAATTTGACCATAAATTTCATATATTAAAAAAAAGAAATATGAGGGATTTTTGAAATGTACACGTATCTGGTAGGTAATTGGAATATATTTCTAGAGGCTGGTGCATTTTAAACTGACCCCCGCCTGATTCAGGACTTGGACTGCTTCCTTGACACTGCCGTCTCATTTTTCTTTTCTTTTTTTTAATATTTATTGGTTTTTTGAGAGAGACATAAAAAAGTGGGGGAGGGGCTAGAGAAATGGAGACACAGAATCTGAAGCAGGTTCCAGGCTCTGAACCATCAGCACAGAACCTGACACGGGGTTCCAACTCACAAACCGTGAGATCGTGACCTGAGCCAAAGTCGGACATTCAACTGACTGAGTTAACCAGGTGCCCCTGCTGTTTCCTTTGACATTTGAACCACGGTGAACACTTTCACCTTTTTTTCGGTAAAATTTTAAAGTTTTAGATAGATTTTGGCGTAGTTGTCATTGTTTTGTGTCTTTAATGATTGTTAAGATTTGTTCTCATAGCCTTTCTGTTGGGACGCTGTTCTGGAAGCCTTGATTTTTCCTATATCTGTCAGAGACTAGGTTTCTTTTCTTTAACGACGTGTTTTAATATTGTTTTTAGTTCGTTTGTGTAGTTGATTCCTCATCTTAGTTGTTTGTTTGTTTTTTCTCTTTTTGCTTTTGTTTTGCCTGGAAAATATCTTTACCTTGTCTTCACTTTGAAGGTTTTTATTAGGTAAAGACTTCCAGGTTGGTGGTTATTTTCATTCAACATTTTCTAGATGACAATCCATCATCTGGCTTCATTTGCTTTCTGGAAACGTGAGCTGGTAGTCTTGTCCCATGGAAGGCGGTATCTTTTACCTCTCATGACTGTTAACATCTTTTTGCCTCAGGCATTCTTTGTGGAGTCATTGTCATGGTTCTTTTATGAGTTTTGGAAAGTTTTGATTCTTTGTAGGGATCTGGTAACCCCCATTCTGTGTTTTCTCTACTTTGAAGGTTCTCATTGGACCCTTCAACCATATTTTGTGTGTCTTTTGGGTTTCTCTACTGATTTTTTCTCTGTGTATGGTCTAGATAAATTTTTACATACTTATCTTCCAGTTCACTGTGGCTCTCTTCACTTGTGTTTAGTCTGATATTAAGCCCACATAGTTCTTAATCTTACTAAAATTTTTTTTTTACTCTTATTTATGTTGGAAAGGACAGAATTTGAGCAAGGGAAGAACAGAGAGCTAGACACAGATACCGAAGCAAGTTCTAGGCTCTGAGCACTCAGCACAGAGTCCAACGCGGGGCTCAAACTCCCGAATCACGAGATCACGACCTGACCTGAAGTCAGATGCTTAACCAAATGAGCCATCCAGGCGCCTAGAGTTCTTAGTTTTAGCTCTGATAATTTTTAGGTTTAGAATCTGTTTTGATTCTCTGAAAATTTCCCATTTGTCAAGTAGGCTTGTTGGACAGTTGACCTTTGCATCCCGTATTCCCAGTCGGTGTGTCTCCCTTTGGTCTCTTTCTGTTCGTTCTTCTTTTCGTCTATATGATGTAAAACCTTGTTTTTTAAAATGTTTATTTATTTATTTTTCAGAAAGAGAGTGAGAGTACGCGTCGGGGTAGAGGATGGGAGGGGAGCGTAGAGACTCTTGAGAGGCTCCATTCTATCAGTAGAGAGACCAACACAGGGCTCACACTCACAAACCTGAGTCGAAACCAAATTTTGGTCACCTAAACGAGTAACCTGAGCTATCCTCGTGCCTTTCCCTGTTTTTTTTTTTTTCTTTTTTATTAAAATTTTTTTTTAATATTATTTATTTTGAGAGAGAGGTAGAGACAAATCTTGAGCATGGGAGATGGAGACAAACAGGGAGACACAGAATCCAAAGCAGGCTCCATGCTTTTCAATGTCAGCACAGAGTCCGACACGGGAATCAAATCATAAAACCGTGAAATCATGACCCGAACCAAAGTGGGATGATTAACCGACTGAGCCACCCAGGCATCCCTTTTCTTTTTTCTTTTCTTTCTTTTGTTTCTTTTTTTCATTTCTTTTCATTTATTCTTTTTCTTTTCTTAATTTCTTTTTTAAATTTTGTGTTGGACATTATGGAGAAGCATAGAGGCTCTTCGTGTGCTTGCTTTTCTTCAGCCTTTCATCCCACACACACTGAGTGTGATGGTTATTGAGCTCAGTCAGGCCTGAATGACTTGTCACCGGTCCTCTGTCTTTGTAAGGTTCAGTGTGAGCGGGGCTCAAAATGTTCACCACCCCCGTGTAGTCCTCCAGGATGTCCATCTCGAGGCCTGGAGTGTCTTCCAGGACCCCTCTTTGGGGCTTGGTCCAAAAGCCCAGGTATTTTCTCCGCAGCACAATGAGATTATTGAAGGCTCAGCTTCTCAGGCAGTGTTTGCCGAGTGCCGGGGTAATTTTCTGTACCTCCCTGTGCTGTACAGTGTTGGTTATCAGTGATTTTCTGCTTGTCTGTTTTGTTTCCTTTCCTGCTCATTGGTATATTGCCTCAAATCCCTGAAGAAATTCAGAATCCTCAAATTCCTTGAGGGAGAGAGAGGACTCTGAACATTAGTGTTGGCTCAGCGGGCTTCCCTTTTGTTGGGGTCTCGTTCCTTCCAGTTGTGACTACCTCAGTGTCTCCTTGATGCCTTCAAACATGCTTCAGATTGAAATCATCTTTCCTAGTTCATGATAGGTTGACTAACAGAATATTCACAAGTATAAGAGCAGGCGGGGAAGAAAGAGAAGTCATAGTAAACATTTTGCTCAACAGCATTTGTTGCAGGAGAAAACGAAACCCTGTAATCCTTGCCTAGTACCCGTCGTTCTAAAATGGTCAGTTTGCTCATCCTCAGCCAGCGTCCGTTGAGTGGTGATGTTGTGTCTCAGGCCCCCCCACCCCACCGCCGCTGCCTTCCTCCCCTTTCATGTGCTTGCCCAGGGCAAGCATTGCAGTGACGGGCTGGATGTGGCAAAGCAGGACGAGGAGGTGGATGGGGTGACACTTATTCTGTGAGTGTTTGATCAGTTTTGGCTTTTTAAAAAATTTTTTGGTAATATTTATTTACTTTTGAGAGAGAGAAAGTACGGACAAAAGGGCAGAGGAAGGGAGACCCAGAAACTGAAGCAGAATCGGGATGAATTGCCCCTCAACTGTACAGAGCAACCCCGACAACAAGGGTTTCTGGGTTGGTGCACCTGCATCATCTGCACAGACACAACTAGGCACCCTTGTTGAGCCCCTTTATGACCCTGCACCATTGTGGTAGTTGGGATCTGGCATCTGTGTTCCTCGGAGTCGAAGGTGGAGGCACATCTGAGTTTATCTGAAAGAATGATGCAGTTAGGAGGAATCGCTTACTTGCGCACTGCCGTTCAGGAAAGGCTTTTTCTGGAGAGGTCCATCAGCATCTGAGTCTAACAGAACATTCTCCAAGCAGTCTCTGGGGCCAAAAGCCAGAATCAAGGAGAAACGTGGCTTTGTTTTAAGCTATGGAAGGGGAAGTGGAGTCAAGTGAGGCACCAGGCCGCTGGTGTTGGGCAGAAACTTCCCCGTAAGGAATTTGGTATTCAGAGAAGGGCCTTGGGTCATTGTGTCCTCAGGGGAAAGGACTGACATGATGTTAACATTTTTAAAAGCTGGTGCTGTTACTGTGTGGATAGTGTGTTGGGGGGTGACACGACTGGAAGCAGGGTAGACGCCATTGGGTAGTGTGGCTCCTATTGTGTGGGTTGAGCTATAAGATTCGTGCTTTAGGCAACAGGTACAACCGCCTCATATCACCCATCACATAAAGCACAGGACAGTTTGTGTCTTTATACCCTACACAGAACTACGTAATATTGAAAAGCAATGTGTGTAATAGTTACCTGGGTGAGTACAAGGCGTACACTAAAGTGTTCACCTGTTTATTGAGTGCATGGCAGGTACTGTTCTAGGTGCTGAACACTATGTGCTGCAGGTACCTCACCCAAAGACGTATGTGGTTATACGGAGAGCAATAGAAGGGCATGGGAGTGTGTGGTTTGGTGGAATAGGGGGAACGTGTGCACAGTGCTGCTGCAGGATGGCTGATTTTGTCACGAGTCTGAGTCACTCAGAATCGGGGAGGAGATTCTTCTTGGGAGGTTCGGCTGCCCTGAATTCTTCTTCATCCACCCCCCTCTGTCTCTTGGACACCTTTCCGACCGCCTCATAGTGAAGCTCCATCTGGGTGGGTTGTCGGCTCTTTGAGTTCCACATGGGCCACAAATCTGCAAACATCTCTGCCTCCTCTTGTGAACGTAGCAGCTTGCTACCTGGTCCGGTGGTCAGAAGCCAGGGAGATGGCTTTGCCTCTTTCCTGTTCTTCCCTCTCCCTGCTGGTCCCTGGGTACTCTGTCATGGAGCTTGCATGTCTCAGAGGCCATGTGTGAGGTCCCTGGAGATCTGTACCCTGTCTTCACTTGGGTGGACTCGTGGAGGGACCGAGTCCTGCAGTCCTCCCTGCACCTGCCCCACTCGCCTCTCAGCAGCTTGGCTGTGTTGGGAGCGCCTCCCGCTGTGCAGAGATGCCGACATCCTGCCCCATCCGTGTACAATACGCCACGATCTCTGAGAAGACGGCCTTTCTTCTGAAACTGTGTCCCGCCTGTTGGCCCTTTGTGCTGGCTTTTGCTGAGCAACTTAGTAACTAACTCTTTTGGGGAAACAGGTTTGCTTTGTGTACAAGGAACCTCCAAATTACTCCTATTCTGTTCCTGGGTGGCTCAGTCGGTTAAACAGCCAACTTCAGCTCGGGTCATGAACTTTGTGTTGGCGAGGTAACCCCCGAGTCTGGCTCTGTGCTAACAACACAGAGCCTGGAGTCTGCTTTGAATTCCTTGTCTCCTTCTCACTCCGCCCCTCCCTTGCTGCTCTTTGTCTCTGCCTCTAAGAAATAAAGAATGACATTTAAAAAATTAAAATCAAAAAATTCTATTTTACTTTTTTCTGTTGACGATGGTAGTGCTTTCTCCATTTTTCCCCACGGATGACTACAACTGATCCTAGAAAAACTTGGTTCTCGGTTTTAAATCCTGCCCACAATTGAAAATCCATGTATAACTTCCTCGCCAGAAATCTTAAGTGTTCAAACTCTCCTGTTGTCCAGAAACCTTAGTAGAAACACAAAAATTTCATTAACATTTGTATGTTTTATGTCATATATACCATATTCTCCGAGTCGAGGAAGCTATGGAAACAGTTACATAGAAAACAGGTTCACAGCTCTGTGCTGTATTCATACCTAAGTTTTTTCTCCGTTTTGTTTCTAGGATAAATTGTCTACCAGAACTCGCATCAGTGTTGGCTTAGGTTACACACTAAGCTGTTTTTAAGTGTATCTCCAGAACTAGTCATCAGAAATGGAGGAATTAGAAAGATTCCTGTATATTTACATTGTTACATGCGTAACCATGCATTAACATTGAAGAGTGACTACTTCATGATTGCTTAATGTAATCAGTACGCTTGCTACCTCATGGCCTAGGAGATACAGGGGTGAATGAATTGTTATAAAGCTTTTCTAGCCTGCATTTTACAGCCATATTCCTAATAGAGTCTGAACACATTGTTGCATTACAAAAAAGGCCTGTGAGAGTAGGCTGAGAGGCATTTTCTCCAGGCAGGTACAGAGACAGGCATGCTACAAGGTAATGTCATTTTTTGAAAGACTACTTATGGAAAACACATTATTCGTTTTATATCAGATCTTATGTCCCTTATGTCCGTGTGTGGGTAGGTTGTCCAAGTGCACAAAAGTCTCACACACGATGTTCCTGCTGAAAAACCCTTAGGTGGTAGTGACACACGTGCGTCTCGGGTGGACTGGCTGCATGCTCCCTCGATTTTCACGCACAGACGTGTGCACGGCAGGTGAAGAGATTCACTGAGCTCCTTGGTAAGGATTTGCTGTCTGGAAAGTGAGGGTGGGTCTCACAAATGTCCTGATGTGCAGACCTGCATGGGGTGGGGAGGACCCGCTGGATGGGGCAATTTTGGGTCTCGGGGCCTGGCTGTATGTGGTGGATGCGGGCAATGTCTTTGCAACTTTTCAGGAGGGCCTTCCTGGCTCAAGTCTCCATAGACGGCTGGCTGTCTTTAGTCCCAGCGCCCTTGTCATGGAATGGTCCATGTGGGAGAGTAGCTGAGACTCTGCCGGATCACATCTGGTGGCAGCAGGCTTTCCAGCGATGGCACTGCCATTCAGCTTTCCTCGACCTCTGGGTTTTTCACCAGATCTCCTCTCTGTGCTGTCTTCTGTGACATCCTCTGGGTTTTTCTCTGCACTCGACCTTCTTTAGGATACACATTTTGAATCTCTGCATCCCCCAAACCTTTTTCGTATTTTTTTTTTTTTTTTACCATAATCAGAGTCTCATTCTTGAGTTTCCAGATAGGCTGTGACATAGGTCCTGTGACCACGTCATTTGGACAGTTTTCTGTAGCAGGGATTTCTTTATTGTGTTGGCCTTGACGGAGTTTATAAAAACATCCCTCGGAATCCTCCTTTCGTATATTTCATCTGAGGTTGTTCTCTTTGGTAGCAATGACCGTCCTTCTTGTAAATGGCATTTGTCATGAGCTTCACATGTCCTCGTGGCCCCTTCTCCGCTGGTGTACTTAGACTTGCTGCCCTCCAGAGCGAGTGAGCTGCCAAGACACGTTTGATGGTGACCCGTGGGGTTCTGGGTGGCCAGGACATTGTCCAGTGTCAGTGGAAATTTAAAGGACAGTCCCTTGCTTTCAGCGTACTTCCTGAGTTGAGGGACAGAGCCGGGATGGAACTGGTCCAGGGAAAGGGCTCTGGTTGTGCAGCCAGACCACTGGCCACTGGCACTTGTTGCCTTCAGGACCCTGGGGTGAGCTTCCTCCACAGGGCCAGTCGCCCTGATCATACCCAGCCTGTGTCCGCTCAGACGGTAGCTGCTTCACCCCTTCCTACCCAACATCATTGTGCTCACTTGTCTTTTTCGTGAATAAATGTCCTTTGTGGCAATTTCCCCCCGACAGGGCACCTCCTTCTGCATGAAAAACCTGTGCAGGCAGCCATGGTCTCCTCAACTGATTTTCTTGGGTTTTTCACTTTTTGTGTTGGAGTGGTTGACATGTGGTGGATTGTAGTTCCTTCTTCTCTGCAATCACCTCTTGGGCGTCTGGGAAACCGTGTACTTCCTCTTCGTGGTAGAAGCTGCTCTTCCTATCCGTCTTGACCATTCTAAAAGCCAAACCCCTTTCTAAAATCACCAAGCTATCCTGTGCCTGCATTGAAATATTCCAGTTTTTGGTCATTCCCTTCCTTCTGCCTTAACTTGTGATGTCAGGACTTGTCTTTCCGTTTGAGTCGAGATTGCACGTGTGCCCGTCTCATAACATTAGTACCCCCATAGAGATGCCACATCTTCAACATGAGACAAAAAGATGTCTCACAAAAAGCCCCAGGTTTTTCAGGTGCTGGGATAGCCGCAGCGAGAGCTTCGAGAATTTCCCTTTCTTTCACGCTGGCCGGCTGGCAGCTGCAGCTGTGGGCCTCAGTACATGTCAGGCCATTCAGCCTTTTCTTGTCATAACATGATTCTTCTCTGCATCTCGGGAGCACGTCCAGCATCCTTACGGACACATCAGACGGGTCCCAGGGTGTAATCCATGGTTCATGGTATTACGCTTAACACGGTGACAATTACCCAGGAACCATGAGATATCACGTTTCCTGTGGTGCTTGATTTACTGGAGAAATGAAGGGCTTACCAAGAGCTGATTAGCAGATTCGTGCAACACTTGACGTGACCTCAATAGCAACAGGAGGTGGTGCACACTTTCCCCAGAGGACAGCGTCTGCTACAGCTCATTTTATGCGATTAGGACTTCATCCTGAATTTCCACTTTTGTTTGCCTTTCTCTTGACTGCAAATGGCATCTTGTGGGTATGGTCTGTTTCAATTTTTTTACTGGGAGAGAGACAGAGAGGAGGAGAGAATGAGTCTGGGAGGGACACAGAGAGAGAGAGCGACAGGAGGTGGTGCACACTTTCCCCAGAGGACAGCGTCTGCTACAGCTCATTTTATGCGATTAGGACTTAATCCTGAATTTCCACTTTTGTTTGCCTTTCTCTTGACTGCAAATGGCATCTTGTGGGTATTGTCTGTTTTCAATTTTTTTACTGGGAGAGAGACAGAGAGGAGGAGAGAATGAGTCTGGGAGGGACACAGAGAGAGAGAGAGCGACAGCATGCGAAGCAGTCTTCAGGCTCTGAGGTGTTAGCACAGAACCCGACATGGGGCTGGAACCCAGGAACCCTGAGATCATGAGCTGGGCCAAAGTCGGAAGTTTAACCCACTGAGCCACCAAAGGCACCCTAGGTAATCCTATTTGATCTGACATTTCCTTCTTGCCTTTATTCCCCCCCATCACTATGGAGAGGTGAGTGATACAGGCCCATCAGGAAATTGAGTAGTTTTCTGGAGATTAGACTGTTAACATTGCCTTTGTCTTGTAATTTCCTAAGATACTGATCAAGGTTGGGGCAGAAAGAGGGTGAGAGGATCCAAAGCAGGCTTCATGCCATGAGTTCAAAGCCAGATGCAGGGCTTCAATTCATGACCTTGAGATCATGACCTGACCCGAAATCAAGAGTCAGCTGCTTAACCCACTGAGCTACCCAGGCACCCCAACACTTGCTGATTTTCTGTCTTTATTGGTTCCCACCAGGCACATTGGGCTTGTCCATAACTCAGTGTAAACCCAGGGAATGGTGGAGAGCTCCCATTCTGCTACCATGCTACCTGAAAGCAACCATTTGCTGATTTACAAAAAGATCCATTGACCCCCTTTCACTTATCACTTGGTGCTTAAAAGGCGGCAGTTGGCATGGTAAGAGTTATGGAGCATGAGCCCGACTGAGAGTAAACCGCAAGTTAGCCGCCCCCTGCCACCCCATGGGGGATCTGAGGAATATCCCTTGGACACCCCTGCTACCCAAGAACAGGGGCTTAAGCCCTTGCCGTGCTAATGTCGGAAACAAAGGCACGGGAAAAATTAAATTCCTTATGCCTTTAGGCCTTTGACAACACCTTGAAACCAGCACAGTGACCTCCAAGAGCTCAGCTGCCTAGATAATGGCACTTTGATGGGGGCAAAAGAGAACTGTAGCCTAACATTACCCCAACATCCAGGACCTTGTAAGTCCACTTCCTTTCCCTCAGTTTCCCCGATGTACACGGGCAATCAACTTGGGACACGGGATCCAACTTACGGTCCCCGATCTACATCTAAAGGGTCTCATGACACGTTTCATTAAGGGTTAATAGTGTTTCCCAAGAGTTATGCCCTGAAGGTGCAGGAAACCTTGCTTCCAAAATTTCTTATTCTATCCCTGACCTCCTGCCAACCTGAAGGAATATAATGATGAGTTAGCTGTAGGACCCCAGCACAGCTCTTCCAGGCATTAAGAAAGCCACCTTTTTCACCAAAGACGTCTTCCAGAATTCTGTGTTGGTCATCAGCTGTGGACCAGTCCACCATCATCCCCAAATATCAGCATTTTGGTGTCCGAATGTGGGGCTTCGAATCTTCTCACCTTGACTCTGTGCTTCAGTGTCAATTTGGTATGTTTTCTCTTTCATTTACTCTCATTTCAGAGGATTTTTGAGAAGTAGGGTCTTATGGGAACACTTTTGCGGGGATTGCTCTGGCTGCAATCCTCTAGGCTGCGGCGACTCTACGGGGAGGAGAAAGCCTGCCTTTTGGTTGGAAGTTAGGACCTTGGCCAGAATGGCAGTGAGATGCAGAAACTTGACGCCCTCTCTTTATTCCTTTCCGTGTCTAAAGTTGTCTGTCTTGGGCAGGGGACAGCCACTTAAGTGACTACCATGTCTGCCAATCTTAAGACTCCCGTGTGTGAGGATTCCTCCTCATTGATCTAATGTGACCCCCTCCATATCTCTGGGGTAGCCTCTTCTGCATGCCAGATCTCCACTGAGAGCTGACCGAAACCAGTACCTGACTGAATTCAAACCCAACAGGGCGCCATTTCCTAGGGAGGTTCGCTGTGAAGACTACGCGGGTCAGAATGTCACTTATATCATGATGGATTTCTCTCTTTTCTGTTTTCCCTCAATGTCCTCTATTAACTACTACTTAAAATTGGGTCATTTCCCCTTGTCAAACTCTTCTAGTATTTCCATGGGTTGAAAATGGCAGTTCCTTCTCTGCCTTCTCAGCAAAGGAGACGCGGGTCTGTAAGTCAGGCACCCATCTGTTGTCTAGAATGCAATGGGGAAGCCGGTGGGGGTGGGGAGGCTAGCATCCCTCCTTCAGGAGCCCTTCGCCACCTGGTTGGCAGTCATAGTGATTTTGTTCAAGGGATGTCTCGGGTCGCTTTGACACTTCGGGAACCCCTGACATATTCTGTGTGGGGGATGCTACTGGGGAGTCGGGATGGATTCTAAGGGTAATGGACCTTCTCTCTCCCCTTTTCTCTCGAGGTGGAACATGGGAGTTCCTCTTTGGTCCGCAAGGATTCTCCCTTAGGATGCCTTTTGAACCCACTGGAAACAGTTGGGTTTGCAAAATGTGGAAAGGACTGATCCTGTAACACGGCATGGCTTTACTAAACAGGGCAAGTGGACGGCTGTTGCCCTAGGTCCAGCCCTTGGTGGCTAATGGGACACAGGGGCTTCTTGCAGAATGTGTTTGGTCAGTAGCTAAGCAAGTGAGCTCCCCCTTGATATGTTGGATGAAATTTGTCTAAATAGGCCTCCTCCTGAGAGAACTCAGAACTCAGTCACTGAAGGTAAGAGAGGCAATCCTTGAAAGGGTAACACGGACGCTTCCTCTCTGCATGATAGATCTGAGGGCCTCTCCCTCATTCCTTTCGTGAGTTAGGGGCTATAACTGGAGACAACTGTGCTCAGGTTACCTCAAGATGGAGACTTTTAAGGAAATTTCCCAGGCAGCTGCTGAAAATCCACTTATTTCGGGGAAATTCCCTGTCTTTTCCGGCCTGACTTGAACTGCCTTATTCCACTTTGGTGGAACAAAAGACATGGTGTCAGCTCTTCTGTCCCAGCTGACAAGATTAGACCCGGGAAATTTTCCTTCTCTGCCTTCTGCTGGCACCCCAAATCTTCTGCCTTCCCATCCCCTTCCTCCTGTTTCTGCACCAGCTTGTGTGGGGCCTATAGAACTGGTTCCCTTACCACCCTCAGTGCCTTAGGCACCATCGGCCCCTCTTCCCACGCTAAATATCAAGGGAAAAAGAGCATTCCCTTGCACCACGCACTTCAGGTTCTTGGAGCCCACTGACATCTCTGGTAAAAACTGAACGGTGGAACAAATGAGTGTAGGTCTTTTCTGTGGGTGTAGGTGAACCAATTCCGTGTTTCAGCTAAATGAAGTTTGCTGGTTTCATTAAGATAGACTTGTCTTTAGAGTCATCAGCATTCAGTGTGAAAATTTATTCTATCAATCTTTATGAAAGGTCAAATATGCTCAATGGATCTCGATTGCAATTTGTCACCAAATGAGGACTTGAAATAATGGTTAATTTCAACTGTCTTAAATGGTTAATTACTTGGGTAATTCTGAAGATAACTTTCAAAGTCTTTGGAAACCTGAGACTTTAGACTTGTGCTTTTAAGTTTACACGGTGAATGACAAGACGTTCATGGGACATCTATGTCCTTTCCAAAGAGATTGCAGGGGAAATCTTTCATTATTGGACATAGAAGTGGTCTTTTAACTTCTTTCTTTTCTACTTTTTATGTTTATCCTTTTTGAAGAGAGAAAAGACAGAGAAACAGAGTGTGAGTGGGGGAGGTGCAGAGTGAGAAGGAGACATAAAACCGAAGCAGCCTCCAGGCTCTGAGCAGTCAACACAGAGCCCGACGTAGGGCTTGAACCCATGAACGGCTAGATCGTGACCCGAGCCGCAGTCGGACACTTAACGACTGAGTCACCCAGTCGCCTCTGTGCTTTTAATGCACAGGAACTTATGCAGAGGAACTCCTTAATGCATAGGAACTAAGGCTATTTGGACCTATTTGAAAACATGCTTTGTGCTTAACTGACTCATGAATTAGCCATCTAAAGAATTCTGGTGCAAAGAGGTCTCAACTGCTTATTAAGTTTTCATTGGAGACTACGGTTCTAAAAGTTAAAATTCTGCTAAGTGTTCTTAAGACTGATGGAAATAAGGAAAGCAGTTTTGTTGGAAAATAGGAGGTTGTAAGAAAGATACAAAGAATGGCAATACATTTTTTGTTGAGGGTAAAAGAAAGAAAATTGGGTTAAATGGGTTGTTTGGAAAGAAATGACTTGGGACAAAACCTGAAGGCAAAGGAAAGTTGTACCAGGTTCATGAAGGGAAATCTTTGGAAAGGAATTTTATGGGTGGTAAAGCTGGACTAAGTTTGCCGTCTACGGATTTTACTACACTGATATAAGTTTAAAATCCTGTTTTCTTATGTTTTGGAAAGACAAAGTTTTCTTGGATTGTTGATCTGCTCTTCATAAGAAAATGTAAACAAAGTTTTGTTTTGTTTTTTTCTTTGTCTTTTGTATGCCAGGAAAACCAAAGCTTTTGGATATGTTCTTTGTCAAGTCTGATGACTTAAACTGAAAACTTCTCAATGGTAAAGGAGTTAGGTTTTGCTAACAACTATAAAATGTTCCCTATTTGCCTTTGGAATCTCGTCTTGCCATCTCGGTTAAATATCAACTTAAATTTTATTTTTTATCATTTATTTTTGAAATTCAGAGAGATAGAACATGAGCAGGGGAAGGGCAGATAGGGAGGCACAGAATCTGAACCAGGCTCCAGGCTCCAAGCTGTCAGCACAGAGTGTGACGTGGGCCTGGAATTCACAAACCACGAGATTATGACCCGAGCTGCAGTCAGACGTCTAACCAACAGAGCCACCCCAGTGCCCCAATAATTTAAAGTTTCACATTGGAAATGATCTGTAATTCTATCTAGGATGTGCTCTATCACTTCCTAAGGCTTGAACGAACTTTCCCAAGAATTCAATTGTAAATGAAGTCTTTTTGACCAATTAGGCCTTTTTATGTGGCATGTATGCTAAGTTGCTTGGAGAAGCGTTGTCAATGGTAAACCTTAGGTTCTCTTGCTTGGGTTAATGCTGTAACTGCTCAAAGACAGGCAATGCTCAAGTTTTAATTGGTTCTGCTCTAAGGTCTTCACTTGATATTCTTTGTATCACAGTGTTATATGCCACAGAAAGAACCGAATGCCCTTGTCAGTTGCGTCATCCTGAAGTCTCATCAGATCTCTAACACTATTTCTGAGACTTTAACACTTGGTATTGTTCTTCTCTCACAAAACCTTTTTGGTCTTGTAGGAAACTCACAAAAAAACCACTTTTAGGAGAAATACAAGAATTTGAAAACTTTCTGGCCTGGATAGGCTATAAAAATTCAGTCTGGAGATACCTTAGAAGGATTCCAGCAAAAATACACTTTCAAAGATCCTTAGGATCAATGACTCTTCTTGCAGAGTTTATGGAAATAAATGAGGCCAAGTTTTTCAAGTGGTGTTTTGCAAATGAATTAGTCTGGATGGCTACTTTTGGGCAATGAGGGTTTTTAGAGAGAAAATCTACATTTCAGCAATGCACATTTACAGATGTTAAATCCTAGGTGTCTTTAATTGTTTGCCTAAACTACACGTGAAGTAACCTTGAGAGATCCTGTCACAGTACCACAGGTATGGACAACCTTGTTGTTCTGTGGGCATAGTAATAAGACCCACCCTGGGTATAATCTTTAAACAGCTTGAAAATGGGATGGGTTTTCCCCAACAACTGTATGCAAAGTCTTTTCTCACTGTATACCTATCAAGGGACAGTGCTCTAGTATTCACTTGTAGCTGAGTTAATTTGTAAATCTCTAAGTATGCAAACGATGTCCTCCCTACACCTGATCTGACAGTTACTCGAAACTCACCCCATATAAACCCCCAAGACCTGGTTTTATTCACAGGATGGAATCTCATGCAACAGGGGATTTAACTCTGAAATAAAAAGCCCTTAATGCATCATATTATGTCTTCCAACTGCAATCATTTAGAGGGGCAATCTTCATGGGCTCCCGTATCGAAACAAAACCTCTACCCACTTTACAGGAAGGTCAGTGGGCAAACGATGTGCCTTATTATTCCGAGGAACCTGTACGAGACCTCAAACCTCTCTTAGGATGGTCCCACCTTTCTTTTTCACTTTCCTTTCTCAATTCATACTAACATTTCCTTCTTACAGATGGGCCATTCGAAGGATCACTGCAGACATTTGAGTTCCCAACTGGAAAGACCAATCGGATTCCTGCTGCCTGTTCCCACTTCCATCTGAGGATGCTTCAAACCTCACATCTAAAAACCTCACTGGCAGCACTGGTAGACACGGGGGTTTGGAATCTGATCTGACAAAATATTGTGTATACATTCTAGATTACCACCGAGAGAATTCTGGACTTCTGACTGACATGAATACTTCAATTGATTTAAACAATGCCTCTCTTCCCTTTAGTGACTGGCTACACTCCTGGACTTGAGCATGTTTGTCAACTACCAAAGGACTTTGGGCTTCTCTCTTGTTTTTCTAACTAGGCTTTGCAGGGTTCTCCCATGCCTATCTGCCTGGTGCCGACTCCATCACTACAATTACTTGCCAAACGATGAGACTTTCTACTCAAGAAAGCCCACTTTGAATTCAGCTGCCCCTGCCTTTTGTAACTCTTTTACATGTTGCTTAAGAAACCAATAAGGATCCATATAGGTTAGGACGACTTACGCCTCTACCCAGTACAACGAAGCTACAGAAGATGAAACCTTCTACCTTCATCAATCTTCAAGGTTTCAGGGTTGACGTTATTCAGTGAGGATATGATGAGGGAGCATAAGGCAGACTGAGGATAAAGCACAAGCTAGCCCCTCTTCCCACCCCGGGGGGGGGGGGATATTATTGTTTTTCTGTGGACACTCTTGACAACCCAAGTAGAGGGGAAAAGGGGCTTAAGCACTTGCCATGGTAATGTGTGATACAGCAAATGCAAATGAAATTCCCTTACTGCCTATAGCCCACTGACAAGTCCCTGAAACGGACAGAGTGAGCTCCTTCTAGAAGCTCGGCTGCTCAATGATGGTGATGACACTTTGCTAGGGTCAAAAGACAACCTTAGCGTAACATTATCCCAACAACGAGGGCCCTGCAGGTCAAACGTCTATTAATTCAAATGGCCCAAGATATAAGCTGGCAGTCTTACTCCAAGCTTAAGCACCCCCGATATACATTCAATGCATCTCATGACTTGGGTTTCATTAAAGTGGCATTTCCCTAGCCACACTTAGCCCCTCAAGGTGCTGAAAACTTGCTTCCAACACTGCTTAGAGACTTACCCTATCCCTGATGCCCTGCCATCCTGATGGTGTGTGATAATGAGTTACCCTTCAGGACCCCAGTGCAGTTCTTCCTGCATGTGGGTTCTGTCCCCATCATTTAATAAAATCACCTTCTTTTTATGAAAGTTGTCTTAAGGAAATCTTTCTTTGTCTTGGGCTATGGACCACCCCAACCATCACCGCCACTCTTCATCAGTTTGACAACAGAACACCAACCATTGGTGGCTACAGATGCCTTCACCATGCAGAGCAGACTCTTCATCCATTGGCAATATTCTTCAGGATGTGCCACATGCCGGACACCGCCCACTAAAGCACTGCTACAGCAGAGCCACTCTCCAAATACCTGAGGGTTAACCACAAGCCAAAAGCTGGTAACTAGGTGTCACTACTGGCTTCAAAGGACAGGGCAACAAAAGCCAATGCCAGAAAATTTCCACCCTGTCTGAAGAAGAACAGTGCAGGAAGTCTCCCTTGGTACTAGCCCATACATGGTTCTTACTCCTGAGGCAACCATTCTGTCAGGATACTGTGCTCGTTCGTTGCTTCGTTGCTCTATCGCATT